>NW_026623915.1:277171-279505 GCF_030028575.1 Malurus melanocephalus | reverse complement strand
GGGCTGGGAGGCTTCCCGGGGGGATGGAGAGAAAAAGTAGGTTGGCAGGAGGAGGGTGTCCAGCCCGGGAACAATAAATCAAAGGGAAAGGGAGTTACTGCCCGGCCAAGGAGCTTCTGAAACCCTGGGCCACAGCAGGAGCCCGGGAGGAGCAGCGCTGATGGCTGCCATCGGGGTCCCGCAGAGAGATTTCCTCTGCCCGCTGGCAGTGGGGTAGGCAGCTGCACAGCAGGCAGCCGGCAGGTCTGCCTGCACAACATTAGCTCTAGCATCCCCAGCAGCACGGTCCGCAGTCCCTTGGCACGACTGAATACAGCCCCTTATGGGGAAGGGGCTTCACCACCTCTGGGCATGGGGACCCCCCAGGTCCAGAAGCCACAGCGCTCACTCAGGGCTGCCCATGTCCCCACTGAGACRGTTTCTGAATCATTAGTTCATTTTCCTGGGGCTGCCCTCCTTCCTGGGGCAGTCTGGCACAGCTAGGATGGGCAGCCTGCTACATGTCCTGCCAGGAGTCAGGAACAGACATTAAWTCCAGCTCACCTGCTGGGCCTTTTTCTTTTCTTATAGAAATATCATTAGGAGGGTTAGCTGTTCCACTTCCCCTGACACGCAGCAGTGCCATGTGCTGGGCCAGGGGCTGCTGCTGGCACTGTGGATATCAGTCCCTGGGTACCAGTCTCTAGCTGCCAGTCCCCAGATCCCAGTCCCTGGATGCCAGCTGTCAGTATGAATCCCTGGCTGCCAGCCCTTGGGTGCCTGTCCCAGGGCATCTCTCCCTGGGTGCCAGTCCCTGGGTTCCAGCCGTCTCAGGAGCAAAAGCAAGTGCTTCATAAACATCATCAAGCACCTTCCTGAGTTCCCCACCAACAGCCCCAATCCCCATCCCGCCGCGGGGGAGGCTGCTCCAGCCTATCTCCTCGGCATATCTGCAGTGCGAGACGGCAGCAGCTGCCGGTAATCCTGGTTAATAAACAGGGAGCAGTGTCGGCAGCGGGATCACTTCTTGCCTTGCGGGGTCAGGGAGTGCTAGCAGAAGGAGCACAACTCGCCTTGCTTCTGCTGGGGTCAGGGGATGCCCACGCCGTTGGTACCTGCCCATATGCAGGAGCTGGCACCAGGCAGAGCCAAGCAGAAGCTGATGCAATGGCAGTGTCAGGATCGGGAAAGTTGCTGGTGCTGAGCCAGGAGGGAAGGAAASGGGAAAAGCCTGGAGCCAGCCCTGGTAGCACCACTGTGAAGGGCAGTATGAAGGCAAAGTCCTCAAGATAGAGAAAATATGGAACGTGCCCAACTGTGGAGCCGACGGACACAATAGCTGGGGTTGCAATTCCCTCCCCGGCAGCACACCCCTAGCACAGGGGCCTCGGGGACAGACATGCTCCTCCGAGCTACAACCTTTCTCTGCAGAGTGAGGGAGAGTGTTGATGAGAGTGTAAGGGGCCCCTGAAGCCTCAGCTCTGTCCACGCTCCTTGCAAGGCTCAGTCATCAAGACCAGGGCATCGAGAGGCAAGAGGTGATGGTCAAACCCTGGACCATYCCTGCTGCTCCACGATAGCACCGGCATCGCGGAGCTTGTCCTCTGTCCTGAGAACAAGCAGCTGCTGCAGCTGGATGGGTTGCCCTCACACCAGCCCATGACCCTCGTTCATGCCGCCAATAGCTCCCCAAAGCCACCCCGTCTCTTGCCCAGGATCCGCAGCGCTGGGGGGCTCCCAGGTCGTTCGACCCTGAAGTTGCAGCTGCCCTAATACTGGCGCGGTGCCCCCCGAGCAGCGTGAGGCYGGAGAGGTGCCAGGGACGGGGGTCCCCTCGAGGCCTCCGGGACCGGAGGGGTGCCATGCCCCGCGGCAGGGTCGGGGTCCTCCCCCTCCCTGTCCCATAGGGACCGCCCCGTCCACCTCCCCGCCGGCACTGGGTGCGGACCGGCGTAGCCCCCTCCCACCGCACCTTTCCCTCGTGCCCCCCGCCCCCCCGGGGATCAAGTTCACGCCCGACCCACCGATGCAAGGTCCAATGGGGCCGGAGCCTATCTCCATCCGGCCCGRCCCGGCCCCGCCACTCTCAGAGGCCCCGGCGGCGCCGCAGCAGGGAGGCAGCGGCCGGCAGCCCCCGCATGGAGCCCTAGGGCAGCGGGCGGCGGGCAGCATGTTCAGCCCGGACGGGGGGCTGCCGGCCGCCCCCTTCGGCCTCCTGACCGACGCCGGACCTCCCTTTCCCCGCGGCAGCTTCGACGGGGCGCCCGCCCAGCCGCTCTTTTTCCCCTTCGCCGCCACCGCCGAGCCCGAGCCCGCCCGCGACCCACCGCCGGCCCGCGCCTGGCTGCCCCCGCC
>NW_026623915.1:176558-277083 GCF_030028575.1 Malurus melanocephalus | reverse complement strand
CTGCCGCTTGCTGCGGCCCGGCCTGGCCGCCCCCGCCCTGGGCCGGCCCCGCTCCTCCCGGCCCCGCCGCCCTGCCCGGGCCGCCCTTCCCTGGTCCAGCCGCCCCTACCTTCTCTGGCCCCCAGCTTTGCCCTGCCGCGGCCGCGCTGCAGCCGGGCTCCGGCGGCCCTTCAGGACTGGGCAGCAGCGGCAGCTCCAGCGGGGCTGCCAGCGAGGGCGGACACTCCAGCGACAGCGGCGAGGAGGTGAGACCCGACGGGACGGGGAGTGAGGCGGCCTGCCTTGCCCCGCTCCCGCCGTCCGTACACGGTGTGCGGTGTGTTCTCGGGGCTTTTCTCCCCGTCCGGAGCCGGAGCCCGGTTAGCCGCCCCGTCGGCAGGAGCTACCCGCCGGTGCCGCCTGTCCGGCCCCGCCGTCGGGTGCCCCGGGAGAAGCCTGACCCGGCGCTGGGACTCGTCCCGGCTGGGTCAGACTCCGCAGAGGGAGCATCGAGGGGAGGCTGCTTTGGGGTAAGAAAAGGGGTATTGGGTGCTTAGGAGAGCAGCTTCCCCTACGCGATGCGGCGGGGTCGTCTCGGGCAGCGATGCTGAAGGCATCCGGCGGGATATTCGGGGCAACRCAGCGCGGTCCCCGGCCATCGAGGGCTCCTTGGCCACCCACCTCAGTCCCCTGCGGTCGGCTGCATCCCCAGCTGCCGCTCCGGAGCTACATGAGCACCGATGTTTGCTGGGGCAGAGACGGCCCGGAGATGAGGGAGGGAGGTAGACGATGGCAGTAGGGCTGCTTACCGGCACCACTGGATTTGTGGTTTGCGTTAGTTTTTAATATTTCTTAATGCTGATGTAAYTCGCCGCCCCGGGGACGGCAGCGGCGGCCGATGCGGGGTTTGGTCCTTGAGGGAGTTGCGGGAGGGTTTGCGCTGTTGCCCCTGGGTCGGGGGTGCGGAAGGTTCCACGCCACGATCGGTGCGTGTCCTTGGCCGCAACCGGCCGCGCTGGGTGGGGAATGGTCACGAAAAGCGCTTCCCACCTGCGGAACGGTGATGCAGGACGGCGATGTGGGACGGCATCSCACATCGATTCCCGGTGCCGATTTACGCCAGGAATTAAAAGCCTTGGTTGGGTGACAGGAGGAATGCCTGGAAAAACCGAAACTCCTCTGAAAATGTGGAAATTGGGTAAAAGGTTTCAAAATGCCCCCGCAGCGGCAGAAAGGTGGGAAGCGCCTGGGCAGCCGCTTGCCAGAAGGGAAGAGCCTTCTGGTGGCAAAGAGAGTTTAAATCCCAMGCGGCTCACGGGCACTTGCTTGTCCCTCGTTTCACGGGAGCCTTTTCCCTGCCCTGGGGACAGGTGGAAGAGGGGCTGCTGCTCCAACCCGAGAGCATGGGAAGTGGCCCATGCCACGGGAGAACGGAACCGTCCCCGTGCGGACGTGGCGTGGGACGAGTGAGAATGGGTTGAATCGGGCTCAGCCAGTGTCACTATCGGTGCTACCCCTGGCCAGGCCAGGAGGGTGCGAGACGGAGGACAAAGGGAGCATTACCAGGGCATGTTGAGGCAGAGCGGGAGCTCTTGGTGCCCTTGGGCTACCCTTGGTCGCCGCCGCACCAGACTGGGTTGAACTGAGCGCTCGGGGTGGGGTGGGGTGGCGTGTGTCCGGTGTGAGCCTGGTAGGTGTCAGAACCGAGCCCTCTCCTGCCGCTGTCCTTCGAGGACCCCGACAGACCCTGGATCCTGGGTRCGAGTTGTCCCCTTTCAGTATCTCTCTGTCCTGCCAGGATGCACCAACCTCGGGAGAGCTGGAGCAGTTCGCCAAGGACCTCAAGCACAAGCGCATCATGTTGGGCTTCACCCAGGCTGACGTGGGGCTGGCGCTGGGCACACTCTACGGTGAGGGGACAGGGGAGGTCCCTTGTGTTCCCCCACAGCTGGTGGGAAGGGAGAGGCCTGGGAGGGCCTTTCGAATCACCTGGGCTAATGGYTTCTGCTCTTTAACGACCTGCGAAGGAGGCATCAAGCACCTGCCCCAGGGCTCCTGGAGGGGTGTGCCCAGACCTGTGGTGAGGTCGAAGGTTCGATAATAGGGAACTGGTGTAAAATAACTACAATTGCTTATTAAGACACGTTTCAGGGCTTTAAATGATTGCTAAAGGAATGGGAAGTGTCCCCTTCCTGGTCTCCCCGGAGCAGGGAAAGCTTGGGGGYGGTAGATCCTGGGGTCCTGCTGGCAAGGGAATCCATGCGGTGTGTAATACCCTGCCTGCCTTGCCTGCACAGGGAAGATGTTCAGCCAGACAACCATCTGCCGCTTTGAAGCACTCCAGCTCAGCTTCAAGAACATGTGCAAGCTCAAGCCGCTGCTGCAGCGTTGGCTCAATGAGGCRGAGAACACGGACAACATGCAAGAGGTACAGGGCTGAGGGGGCTGGGATCTGGGGTACCTGCAAGCCCTCAAGCCTCACATTCTCCTCCCTTTCCCATGTACTTTAAGGGGGAGAAGAGGGGAACAGAAGACATCTTATGCCACAGCACCATCTCCCTGCWTGACTTGAGTCTGGCCTGAGGGCAAACCACTGGGTATTACCCTCTGCCAGGCTGGGGTCAGGGGGAAGCCCAATTGCCCCACAGACACCTTGTGATTGTAATAGCTCCCATATTGGAGCAGCCAGGTCCTTCTGGAATCTGACTGAATGTTCAGCATGCTGCTCCCTGGGAAACCTGGGGGGCATGGAGAGAGATGTGTCCAGCCTCACTGTTGGCTGTGCTGGGACACTGGGAATGGYCCCAGTCACAGTGGAATGATGCTCCATGGAAAGTCACCAGGACATAGTCTGTTCCCTGAGTTCTGCAGCCAGCTACTYGTGTGTCTGAAGCCTGGTGGAGACTATTCCACCTGCTAACCAAATAYATTCCCTCTCTCATTCCCAGATGTGCAATGCAGAGCAAGTACTGGCCCAAGCCCGGAAGAGAAAACGCAGGACCAGCATCGAGACCAATGTGAAAGGAACACTGGAGAGCTTCTTCCGCAAGTGCGTGAAGCCCAGTCCCCAGGAGATCTCCCAGATCGCCGAGGACCTCAACCTGGATAAAGATGTAGGTTGGGAGGGTGGGGAGGATGGGTGCCCCAATGGCATCAGTTCCTGAGCACCTGCCAGTCTGATACCTTGGCACAGAGCAATAATGAAATACACATGGAGAGATGTAAATAACTGCCCTTTAGCTCTGCCAGGCTGGATATACATGGCTCATCAGTACCAAAAAGAAAAACCCACTTAGTCCCAGAGAAGACTTAAGTTCACAGATTAAATATTTAAAACTTAACAGAAACTAAAATAGTTCCCAGATCCAACAACGTGCATCTGTGTTTGTGTATATGCACAAATATATATAAGTAATCCCATAAAAGTAAACCTGTGAAACTAATTCATCTCTGAAGAAGCTGATTTTTGCCCCGCATGCAACCCATGTGGCAGGTTATAACATTTTGCTTCTGAGGTGGAAATGCATCAGAAGACAGGCAAAACACAAGCTCCTAACAATACCCAAGTTTGTGTATTAGGTTCATCTGGCTATGCCACCAGCCTTTGGAGAGGAACTTTTCCACTCATTATCTTCTTTCCTATTTAGTACTTGCCATTTCTGTCTTCTCTCTACTCGGGAAGCAGTGGGAAAGTGGTCATGGGTGAAGTTTGTYGGAGCCCAGCCTGGCAAGGAGTTGTGGCAGGGAGGGGGCTGCACTGGCAGGTTTGGGTGCTGTGGAGATGCCACCAGCAGAAGGGTCTCCTTGTAACCCCCACCATGTGCCTGGGTCACCCCCTCACYCTCTTCTGTCTCCCTTCCCACAGGTGGTCCGGGTCTGGTTCTGCAACCGGCGTCAGAAGGGCAAACGGCTGCTGCTGCCCTATGGCAATGAGGCAGAGGGGATGATATATGACATGAACCAGCCCCTGGTGTCTCCTGCCCTGCCCATCCCAGTGACGTCCCAGGGCTACAGCCTGGCACCCTCCCCTCCTGTCTACATGCCGACCTTTCACAAAGCCGAGATGTTCCCACAAGCGCTGCAGCCTGGGCTCTCCATGAGCAACAGTGGCCACTGAACCCAGGGCCTGTATGATCACTGCAGGTGGGCTGGTGCTCTGGGGCGGTCCCTCTTGCCCTGGGCTCGCACAGKCACAGCCCCRCTTCTGCTTGCTCRTGGGGTTTTYGGGGTGCAAGGGGCTGAGAGCCTGKTGCAGGGATTGGTGCCTGCTCTCTGCAGATGCTCCCAGCCCTTCCCAGTTACGTGAGCTTACTGGTCCCAGCAGTGTTGGCCCTGCTCTGGCCTCTCCTGAGGGCAACTCCTCCTGCCCCACTGCACCCGYTGAAGCCAGATGTGCCCAGGGCTTTTGAGCCCTTCCCTGGTCCCAGCCCAGCCACTCCTGCAAGATCCAGAAAAAAATATTTTTTAGATTTTGGGAAGGGTGGGGGGAGGGGATGGTTTTATTAATTTTTTTAATGGTTTTTGGTTGTAGTTTTTAAAAAGCAAAAATTTTTGTAGTGATCTAGTTTCCCAGGTGTCTCCTTCCTCCCTGTAGAGTGAGGCTGGGGTGCCGTGCCCAGGGCCAATGGCCCTGGTGGCTCTGCCTACCCTCCTGGGCAGCCAAGGTGAGCCAAGGGCTGGGGCAAGAGGAGTAAGTGAGCCCCTGCCACCCCTCACTCTGGTACACGAGGTGTGGTACCCCTCTGTGGGGCAGCTGATGAGGCTTGTTTGGATTGGAGAAGTCCTTCCCAGTGCTTTGTGCCCAGCATCACCCCCAGTCCCCCAGGTCCTCCCCGCTCCCCAGCTGCTGTTCCACACCCCAGCCCAGATGCCCAGAGACCACCTTTCCCTGGAGGTCCCAGCTCAGGTGGCCTACACCTCCCTGTCCATGCTGCTAGCACCCCATGCCTTCCAGCCTGCTCTAGTTGATGATGATTTTTAAATTTTTTGTTTTAATCACATTCTCCTCTGGCARTGAAATAAATCTCAGAGTTCTTTGAGGCAAGAATGAGTTAACCCTTTCCTTGCCTCCTTTGCATCCCTACTCCTGCAGCCCAGCAGTATGGGTTTGGCTGCATGTGGGGGCGCAGCAAGGCTGGAACAAGGCACCCAAAGAAGGTGACATCTCCTCATGCCAGCAACACCCAGCTCTTGGCTGCCCACAGCTTGGCCTCCCACCASTACTGTGGCAGCTTGGCCATGGAGTGGTACCAGCTTGTCCAGGGCATGGCCCCCAAAGTAGAGGAGAACAAAAGTGAAAGAGAGTCATCTTCCACCCAGTTCAAGCTGCTGGTTTGCTGTAGCTGCTGCTGGGAAGGATGGAAGCAGTGTGGGCTTGTAGGCTGCTCCAGCAGCTTGCCAGGGACAGAGAAGGACTAGGGAGGATGTAGCAGGGTGGGCAGTGAACAGGTCTGGAATGCCAGGGCTCTCCCCTGTAGTATGACACTTGACAGGAGAGGAATGGMTGTTCCCATGTGTGTGGTCCAGCTGAGGCTGTCTCTGGTGGGGTGATGGTAACCTAGCCATGCACATCCATCAGGCAGTGGGAGCTGAGCTGRTGGGAGCAGGGATGTCTGGGGCGATGGCCCTTCGCTTTTTCCCACCACTGTTTCTCAGCTGGGTTGCCCCCATTCCATTCTTTTGAGGGCCCTTCCCCTGAGCAGAATGAAATCCCCAAYCAAGCCTGTAGGGAAACTTCCGGAAAGCCCTATTTGCAGCCTGATGGCCAGTAGCTGGGRCTTTGTTCTCTAGGGCTGCCTGGAATGGGGGCACCACAGGCAGCTGCTCACAGGGCACCKCAGTACCCTGCAAAATTCTGGGCTGGACTAGATGCCAGTCCCATGAGGCAGGGCCCCCTCTTTAGATCACTGCATCACTGCTTGCTCCCCAGAGCCCTGTGCTTGCCTGCCCACAGGGTAGAGGCACAGCCATGTGTAGCATACACTGGAAACTATCCCCTGTTGCTGCTGCCCAGTGCAGTCTGGCACTTTAAAGGGTGTGGGAGGCTGAYAGGGTCAGGAGCAGAAATCTGAGATGGATGTCATCTGAATGTTTCCTTTCCTACACATTCCCACTAGCTGGATTTCTGCTTGCAACCATGCAGGAGCTGCAGCCCCCCTGAAACTCCCTACATCCTGCTACCCTGGCACCGCCTGCCCCTCAGTACCCAGCACRTGTCTGTGGGCACCCACAGCCCCTCCTGCTCCACTTCTGGTTGACCCAGAAAACAAAGCGGAAATCGGAAGCCACAGAAATTCAGACGAGCACAGTGTGCCTGTCCAGCTGCCACCTCATCAGGGCTGGGGCAGGGGAGGAATGTCCCCTCTGCTGACTCTTGGTCCTGCTAGACATCTGGCAGAGGTGGGATTTGGTGACTTCAGGGCCACAGGAAAGAAAACTGGGAACGAGTCGTTTATATCAAGGAAGTTGATGGCACTGAGCAGGGGGGCAAAGAGCAAAGCACAGATGGAGCAGTCATGGCTCAACCCCAATATCACCACTGATTYCAGATGGGTGCTTGTGCTGCAGGGTGGCCATGGTGCAGGGTCTCCACAGCCCAATGTGTGCATGTGCAAGTTGCCCACAGGACTGGTTTTGCTCTGGGCTTGTGCAAGCCTCCAGAGACTGTCAGCTCACTGGCTTCCTGTCACAGCAGCAAGGGGGTGACAAACCACAGTGTCCTGCCTGCCCAGCGTACTGAGATTGCTCTGAGAGCATCCACTGTCCTGTGGCTTCTCACTGGYACAGTGACATCCATGGCTTTGGGGAAGGCAGAAAATGTGTGCTCTCCCTCTCAGGAAGAGAGGGAGCAGAGGCTGTCYTTTCTCCCGGGCCATGTGGTAATGGGGTCCCCCCAGGCTGATGGTTGCTCCTCCAGCCCAGCCAAAAATGTAATCACAGACCCTCTGCTGTCAAGACTTTGGCACTCAGAAGGAATGCTGGGGAGACATTGAGGGGAAGGTTGGGGAGCCCATAACCACCCACCAGCCCCCTGCCCTGCCCACACCACATGCACAGCCTCAGCAGCACCGTGCCATTTATTTCCAAAGCAGCCTGTGGTCCTGCCAGCACCCTGTGGACCTGCCAACACTGACAAGGTGTTCATTGTTGGATCAGGATGATCAGTCCTGTTTCACAAGAAATGAAGTCATGGGGAGTTGCTCAAAGTCCCGGAGTGGCAACAGCTGGGTTGGGAGGAGAGTGAGAGTTCCTGTCCTCCTTGCCCCACCATCCTGCATGCAGCTGGGTGCCCCATGCACTTTCCACCCCCCATATCCTCTGCCTGGATTCATCCCAAGTGTCCTGGCACACGCTAGGAGCTGAACCAGCCCTGCAGGTCAGGATAGAGGTGGCCATGGGGCAGGTGGGGGTAGGCRGTGCAGATGGTGCAGATCCGTTCCCTCCAATCTGTGTAGAGCTTCACACTGAACCTCCTCTGCCAGGAAAAGAACTGCTGGTATCGGCTGGAGTTCATTGTCTTCAGGAAGGTGGCCAGCTCCTCCAGGGAGGCAAAGTCATTGACATGGATGAAGGAGTCTGAGGGAACAAACTGCTCATAGTTGGACCTGGGTGGCCCTAGCACCACAGGCACAGTGCCAGCCAGCAGTGAGTTCCTCCAGAGTTTCTCTGTGATGTAGTCCCGGTGGATGGAGTTCTCAAAGGCCAGGTAGAACTTGGACTTGGATATTGTTGCCAATAGACAGTCTTTGCAGAGGGGCTTATTGTTTGCTTTCCCATATATATTTACATGGAGGTACCTGGAGAGGTTTTTGTAGACTTCAGCYCTTTTCTGAGTCCTGTGGTAGTTGCTGATAACCCAGGACACCAAGTTGGTCTTTGCAGGTATGTTCACAGTGGCTGACTGGTTGGGCACAAGCTTGCCATAGGGGATGAAGATGTCCGAATCCTGTCTGTAGGTCATCACCCAATTGAAGGTCTGGTTCCATTCTGCTAGAGCTCTAGTGTTGGAGGGGGACTCCAGGGAGACCCATACCCAGTTCTGCCCTGGCAGCCTCTCCTTGGGCAGTCTGTCCCGGCCAGGCTGGAGCCTGGAGTGGGGGAACACCACCACGCTGGCCTGGTGCAGGAGCTGGCGCTCTGTGGTGAGCTGGCAGCCTGTGATGCCATACAGCTCACGGCACACATCCCCACTGACATTGGGGACCTGTTTGGAGGGCCATTCCCACACCAGGATCACCAGTGGCTCCTTGTGTTTAGCRTCTTCTCCAGAGCCCTTGGAGGGGTTGAGGAAGAACCTCAGGTTCCAGAGGGTGGTTACAAACACCGCAGCAGTGACCAAGGCCTTCAAACCAGGCCGGCCCCATGGTGACCATCGCAGAGACAATGCCCAGGGCATGCTGGTGGGTTGGCTGTTATCTCTTTGGGTGTCAGAGCTGATGCCTGTGAGAGAGGAGAGGCCACCAAGGATCATCAGCTCAGTTTGCCAGGGATGAGGGGTGATGGGAAGGCAATGGGGCCAGAGAAAGGACTTCTCTATGAAACCTGGGCCCTCTGCTTCTTTGTGCCACAGAGTTCCCTGTGGACCTGATGTCACCCCAAGGTGGTCTTTGCTCACGTTCCTGTGATCCCTGGTGACCTTTGGGGGAGCAYAGATGCTGTTGGAAAGGGCAGAGCTGATGGGAAGTAAGCCACCTGTGCCCTTCTGCCCCACCTGCCTAGCCCCACTGGGGCAGTTTCCCCGCCTGACACAGTCACGGTCTCACTTCTTGCTTTACCCAAAACAGGTCAAACCTGGTATGCATCCAGCTTTGCCACTGCTGTGTGCCAAAGGACAAGGGACAACACCCCAGCCCCATTGAACAGCCCCATGGCAAGGCCATAACAACAAAATGGGGTGACTGTGAAGTCCAAAACCCTGATGAGGGCCGARTTTGGGAGTGTCCTGCCCAAGAAGTACCCCCTCATCCCAGCATTCTCCTGTGCAATGACAAGGCARCTCCCAGGCTCATAGTGCCCTCCCCAGGTCAGGATGCTCTCCCTGGGCCCTAAAGCCATCAGGAATCCCAGCAGACTGGGAGCTCATAGCCTCAGTGCCCCAAACATATTTTWTATCCAGGATGTCACAGATGGCCAGTGCCCCACTGTGTGGGCACAGAGGGCAGGGAGAGCAGGGAGACCAATGCAGCACTTGGGGCTGCCACTGCTGGGATTCAGCTGTGGGATGCCACCCTGTGAGGGTGCCCATCTGCCTGTSTCAGGCTCCTTCAGCAGTGCTGTGATTTAACCAGGAACACCACTGGGAGCAGAGCAGTGGCAGAGGTGGTGAGGGGGATGGTTGGCTGCACTGGGGGCCAGCTGCCAGCTTAAGCCCCCTCTGGACTCCYTGCAGAGCTCAGAGCGTTCAGCACCAAAGGTGGTTTCCCCTTTTGTGGAAACCTCTGGAAACATGTGGGTTGCCTGCACACCACTGCCAGCTGGGGTTGAGCCCATGCCTCCAGTATTGGAGCCTCCTGGAAAGCGGTGCCCTACTTTCCCACCCACCCCAGCACTGCAGCTTGGCTGCAAAATATCCCTTTCCCACCCTGGCCCACTCCGTCTGTCCTGCTAAAATACATGAGCTAAGTTTAGGCTCCAGACAAATCTGGCATGGGAAGCAGAAAGAGCTGGGAAAGCTTTTCTGGTTCCCTACACTGCACATCAGTGCTGCAGGTCCCTGTCCCCAGTAGCGGGAATTTTGCTCCTGCTTTGGGGATGTTGCCCCCATTTTGGGGATGCTCTGAAAGGGAACCCCCTGCTTTGGCAGTAGCAGGGGCCACCCCATTTCTCAGCCCCTCTTCCCTCATTTGTCAGCACCGTTGAACTCATACTTACTGTGACCGAGGCGTGTGAGGTGCCAGGTGTGTCTGCCTGGGTACTGCTGCGCTGGGCTGAGGCACTCAAGGGCTTCCTCTTTTCTGCAGTTTTGCCTTGTCCCAGCCCCATAGCAGATCCTTCCTGCCCTACGTGGCAGCTGGCACACCCCACTCCCAGCACTTCCCCWGCGCTGYCCTGTGGGCACCCTGTGACTGGGTGGGTGTCCCTCAGCTGGGCAAGTGCCCCATGGACTGGGTGAGTGCCCCACAGTTGGGTGAGTGCCCCACAGTTGGGTGGGTACCCTCTGGCTGAGTGGGCACCCCATGGTGGGTGCCTTGTGGCTGAACGGGCACCTCAGGACTGTGTGAGTGTCCTGCGGCTGAGTGGGTGCTACATAACTGAGCATTTGGCCCTAGATGTTTTGGTGCCCTGTGGCTGGGTTGGTGCCCTCAGCCTTACAAAGTTGCCACCCATCTGCCATCCGCAGYTTGGTTGCAAACAGGATACCAACTCCCACTGACTCATCCTGAAACCATCAGCTAACAGCCCCGATGTGCCACCGATGTGGCACTGTCCTTCTTACCCACGATGTTTCCTACCAAAAGGGGAAGCRGGCACATGTGAGACTCAGCAGTGTGTGTACAGAGAGCTGCCTCTGCTCTGCCCCAGTCCTGCCCTGCTCCTGGTTCAGTTGTGTCCTTTGCTGGCATTGCTGTCCAGGACCCAAGTCTCCATGAAAGCCCCGGCAGGCAAAACGAGATGGGGAAACTGAGGCAGAGGCAAGGAGGGAAGCATTAAGGTGTCCAGCACTGTTTCTGAAGCTGGCAAGGGCATGCCCTGTGCCCTGGCAYACACAGAGCTGGGAACAGAGCTTCAAACTGTTCCCTGTTTTCAGGCTGCCCCTGGGATCTGCACCCTCATTCCTGCTGGCTGCCAGCCTCTTGGGATCCCCGTTGGGAACAATGCCATGCCATCGTGCCAGGGTATAAGCAGAGCTCTGTGGCTTCAGTGACATGCTGGGAACCCTCAGAGGCCAACTGCAGCCCCAACGGAGGGCGTTCCTTCCTCTGCAGCTATGTCCCTGTTTCCTGTAATCTTTTCTCACTCCTTTTCTGCATTTCTCCCCCTGCATGAAAGTCCAGATACCACAGTCCATGGGCACCATTTCCAGCCTGCCCTGCCCTGGCCCTGCTGGCTGTGGGCAGTAGTCCCTGCCTGGCTGGAATATTCAGCATCATCCTTTTGCTGTTGCACAGCTTGAGGGCCCAGGGCACATGGAGGGCAGCTCTGGGGACAGCACTTCCACAGGGGATTCRGGATGGCTGGTAGAGCAGCAGGAAGCTTTTCCCTGGCACTTACAGCTGACATTTGCAGGTGCTGCCCCAGGACACCCTGGGTGCAGGGACAATGCCCAGGGAGGATTTGCAGCCAGTGGATCCAAACACCCTGATCCTGTGGCCCAAAGGATATGGCTCTGAGCCAGGCAGGGAGCCAGGGCCAGTGTTGCCTAGGTGGGCTGGGCAGAGATCARTGCCAGGGGCCATACCATGGGACCACTGGAGAATGCTAGACAGCACCAGCACAAGAGCAGGGAGATATGTGTGGATGGGTACTGCCATCTGCAGATGACCTCACACAGAGAGAGTAGCTTGGCCACCCTGCAAGGAAGTCCCCTGAGAGGTGCTTAGGGTTCCATGTCCCCTAGTCTTCAGGACTCCTGGTCCATGGAGGAGATGGGCCACTGGGTCCTTGAGCTTCAGGTCGTGGGTCTATGGAAGAGAGAGGTGACCATGTCCCTGGGGCTGTGCTGCTCTATGGCACACTGCTGAGTCTGCCCCTTGCTGGCCTTTCAGGGTTTCTGTGGCCATGCCAAGCAGAAGAGCAGTTGTGAAGCTCCCTGAGACCCAGGGGCAGCAGGAGGGAAGGAGCAGGAGACCAAGGTCAGGGCTTTGACCCATCCACGTATCTCCCGTTGTGCCTCTCCAAGGTGGAGACTCACTCTACTGTGTGACAGGGGTTATGAGGTGCTCCTCATGTGGGCTGGGGGCAACCCACACACAATTCTTTGTGGGGAACCAAGGGTGACTGCATCCCTCCTTTCCCAGGGACCTAGTAAAAGCCCAGCTCCCCTCAATTCTGGGCAGCCCTGCTTCCCGTAGCCCTGCCCACATACTCAGCATCCCTCCCAAACCAGTCACCCTCCCCAGAGCACAGAGCTGGACACACACTGCCTCTCTGCCACCACATCACCAGGCATTCTTTGTCCTCCTGGACCTCAGCACAGTGTTTTGCGCAGAAGTTTGGGGAATAATGTCGCTTTGTGTTGGACAAGGGGAGTTTTTGTTAGCCCTGGGCAGCTGCCAAAGGGCCTGCCCTGAGCACAGGCATATTTGGCAGCACCACTGGGGCTGGGGCAGCCAGAGAGGATTCACTGCTCCTGGCTACACTTGGCTTGGGAAGCAGCATGGAGAGTGAGATGGTCACAGAGAGCTGGTGGAAGGGAGAGGGAAGGTGTAGGTAGGGCTGCAGAGAGCAGGAAGAGGGAGGGACAGGTGGGAAATGGAGAGAACTAAGACAGGAAAAGGGAGGGAAAGAAAGATGGGGTGAATGGATGGAAGCAAGGACAGATGGAAGAAAAGATGGAAGGAAGGAGGAAAAGAAGGAAGAAACGATGGAAGGAAGGATGGAAGGAAGGCTAGATGGGAGGATGGACGGATGGACGGACGGACGGACGGACGGACAGACGGATGGATGGATGGATGGGAGCATGAATAGATGGGAATATGGATGGGAGACAGAATGAATGGGAGGAAGGATGGATGAATGGCAGGAAAAAAAGGATGGATGGAAGTATGGATAGAAGGGTGGATGGGATGAAGGAGGAGACCTGGCCTGGTTCAGGCCGTACTGCTGTTGAAGGCATCCTTCTCAGCCCTGGGTTCAAAGATGACAGGGTACAGATGYGGCAGTAGGTCAGTCCCTCCAAAAACACTCATGGACGTCCCAGCACGTGCCCGTGGGAGGCGTCAGGCAGGAGCAGGGTGGGCAACATCCAAGAACAGGGACAGCCGTGGCACACACACTCCGCAGCCAGGCGCTAGTCCGTCCTGTCCTGGGGGATAGGAGGGGCTGAGGCGTGGAGGTGACCTGTGTCTGGCTGCAGGGCGGGACGGCGGCTGGGGGGCGGCTCGAGGGGAGCGAGGATTACGCGGACCCTGGGGCAGCAGCTCCTCTCCGGATAGGCCGCACCGGGGCCACTGCTGCCGGGATGAGCCGGGCCCGCCCGCCGCTCCCACCCAGAGCAGATACCCGGGGCCCGGGTCCCGCTGTGCCAGGGCCACCGTGCGGGCGGAGCGGACGGGTCGGGCGGTGCCTTTAAGGGGCGGCCGCCAGGGGCCGCGGGCGGTGCTGGTGCTGGTGCTGCGCAGGGTTGGGGCGGGCGCGGCGGGGCCGGGCCCGGGCCCGGGCCGAGGTCGCTCCGCTTTCTCGCAGCCCACGGCGAGCAGCAGTCGGTGGTTGCGAGGCGATGGCGGTGCGCCGCGGGTGACCGCGAAGCTGTGCGCGGCGTGGCCCTTCGGCGGGGGCGGCCCGACCCGACCATGGGGTTCCTGCATCAGCTCCATCTTCTGCTCTGGAAGAACGTGACACTGAAGCGGCGCAGCCCGGTGAGCGGGGGCGGGAGGGCCCTACAGCTGCTGGGGGCAAGGCCGGGCCCCGCGCGGAGGTGGTGCCGGGGGGTTCCCCCATTGCTCGGCCCGGTGGTGTCCGCCCGTGTCGGGTCGCCCGTGCGCGRATCCTCGGGCCCGGCGCGCCCCCCGTGTGGTGGCAGCGGTTGAGACTCTCCCGCCCTGCTGTCGGATCCGTGGGGCCACTCGGGCCCGGGGGCCGCAGGAGGAGCACGGGACCGGGGCTGGATGTCGCCCCCCGGGTGGAATCGCTCCCTGATTCCCGGTGCCCGCCGGATATAAATATGTTCTCAGCCCGTATGTGGGTCGGAGCCGTTTGTCTTCTGTGGGCTGGAGAAGAGCTGCGCTTCGTGGGGTTGGGGGCCGGGAGGCTGTTGTGTGCCCCTCCTAGGCTGGCAGAAGGGGCAATATGGCACCGATGGCGCTGGGGCCGCGGGGCCGCTGTCACCGTGTSGCGGGCTCCCTGTGTGGGGTCACCATCAGCCCCCCGGGGGAGCCTCGGGCCGAGGGACCCCGCGGCTGTGGGCAGGGGGTGGGTGCGCGGCCCGAGGGAGCCGGTTATTTTTAGCAGGTGGGGGAGGGGAGCGAGCTACTGCTCGCAAGCTGGCATCGCTTTTCTCTTCCCCTCCCAAATATCCCGCAGGCCCGATCCTGCTGTTCCTCACTGCCAGCCGCCAGCACCARACCCGCTGTGTCCCGGCGGCCAGAGCAGCAGAGGCCCCTGTGACAGGAGCAGGGCCGAGCCTGGTGCTGCAGGCTGGTTTTCCTGAACGGCCGCCCTGATGTCCCCAAAGTGGATGAGGGGGTTTGCTCTTCGGCTGAGTCATCTCAACTCTTCATCCCCAGTAGAGCTGTGTGGCCATGGCAAGGGCTGCCCCAGACTCCAGCCCGCAAGGATGAGCAGCCTGGCACAGCCGGGCCCTGGCACACATGCTAGCTGACCCACCCTGGCTGCCATGGCCATTGGGTTACAGAGTGGGGGTGCACACAGCTTTTGAGGACTCCTTTCTTAGTGATGCCACAAGCCCCATGGGCAGCATGGRGGTGCAGTGCAGGAAACTTGGCTGGAGGAGGATGAGGAGCCCATGCCCCACCACCTCCATGTGTATGGGCTGTTGTTGGACTGCCACTGCTGCAGGCAGGGTGGCAGGGTAARGAGCAGCCTCTCCCTGCCCACCCAGCAATGCTGTGTGTGCATCAGATGTGCAGGGGACCAGCCATGTGCCAGGATGAGAGCTGGTCCCAGTGCCATGGGTGCTCATGGATGGATTTGGTGCAGTCCCTGGGATAGCTGTGCCCTGAGGATGCATGTGGCCTGTGTATGTCACCTCCCTCGTGGTGCTTCTTTTGTGTGTGAATCCCAGAGTCGCTTGATGTCCCTGGTCTGTGCAGGGGCAGTTATCCTTCCCACTCCCCGGGGAGCTCTGCCCTCTAGGAGCAGTGCTGGGCCAAGCTGCTGCTGCTGCCTGGCCAGGGCAGAGCCAGGCCCTGTGTGGTGGTTGTGCTGACATTCAGCAGCGGGTTCCCCGGTGCAGGTCTGGCTTGGCGGCACCCACAGATACATTTCACTGAGAAAAACCAGCTCCCACTGGGGTGATCTTACTGCACCAGCCAGAGGCTGGGGGRTTGGAGCAGGAAAGGGGGGATGCACTGGCCCATTTTCCTGCTGGGTGTTCTCCCAGGGGCAGGCAGGGCTTCTYGCAGTCTCAGAGGGGGAATGTGGGCACCAGCAGGTGCCTTTTGGCTCAGCTTGGGGCTGCCCTGGGGTCAGTGCCTTGCTACCACACATTCCTCTCCTGGTAACAYGCAGAGCAGCCAACCCAGTGCTGCAGGATGGGGTGGGAAGCAGAGACTGCAGGTTTGAAGGATCTGGACTGGGACTTGAGAGCTGGAGCAGTTCTGTGTTCTGTCAGTGAGAGCTGGAGGCCTGGGGGAGTCACCATTGTCCCTGGCAGCAGGGTCTGTCGAGGATCAGGAATGCAGCAGGGTACAGCCATGGTTTTGGGACACTTTTTGTCCATGGGCGCTTGGTGAGGACTTGGCCAGGCTGCTTATGGATGGGTGGTGGATGCAGGGAGAGCTGCAGCATGGCTAGGGAGATGGTTGGATGCTGTCCCGTGGCAGCTCTGTAAGGCCTTGTGTCCAGCCCATGGGAGCTTTGGACCTTGCCARGTGTGGCTGAGCTGTTCCAGGGGCTGCTCCAGGTTTGAGCCTGATTTTATTCTTTCCAGAGCAGAAATTCAGGCAGGAGCCCTGGGAAGATGGAGGTCTGAGCAGAAGAGCATCAGTGGCTCTCAGTGAAGAGAAGTCTGAGCTGTGGGATCCCCTGGGGTGCCCATGGCAGCCCTGGGGATTGCTGGCTGTGCCTTGAATCTGCTGGGACAGGAACTGGTGAAAGATGGGCTCTCCCATAACTTTGGTATCTGTTTTAAACCTGTGTTGGATGCAAAATTAGCAGGTGCTCTCTCAAAAGTCACCACAGGCACAGTTCAGGGTTTTCACCTGCCTGCCCTGGGGCTCTTTGTGCTCATGCATTTTGGATGGACAGGCAGCTGGAGCTTCCAGTGTTGAAAGTGTGCTGCCAGGYGTGCTTGGTCCTGAGGAAGGGTTGGTGGGCAGGTCAAGGCTCTTTTGGGGGAATGGTAGGAGCCAGRTTCTGTGCTGTTGTGATGCTGCAGCACGTTGCTGAGGCTCCCTGTGGCATGGGGAGTAGGGAGAGGAAGTGGCATAGGGAGAGCTGACAGCAGCACGGCTGGTCTACCCTGTGCAGGATCTGTGCCTTCTGCTCTTTTTCYTGGAGTTGGGAAAAAGACTCTCCACACAGGAGCTGGCAGATCTGTTCCTTCCCCCTGGCTGGTGGCAGCAGAGCTGGGGGCAAACKAATGCTTCCAGAAAAAGGAAGGTTGAGGGGCTCTAAGAGTGCCTCTGCTGGAGCACCAGTGTTTGTAGGACCCCATGCTGCCAGCTCCTGCTGCCAAGGCTGGGAGAATGCAGGTACCAGATCCTACTGCAGCAATCAGTTGGGTGCTGCCATCRCTCTGTGGGCTCTTTGCCCCTTGCTGTTTGCTGCAGATGTGGGAAGGGGAAACACAGGTTTGGCAGGGATGTGCTGGCCTGGCAGTGTCCCTGTGAGTCCCTGCTGGTAGGGCAGYTGGGGGGCACCTGTTGCAGAGCACCTTCTTCCACACTGGCTCTTGGCACGATCCTGTGCTTGGGTCAGGCATCTTGTGCCAGTGGGAGGGTGGCCATGTCCCAGTGCTGTGTGGCCCTGCAACAGGAGACTGATGAGGATATGCCCCCTCAGCCCAGGACACTGGTGCAACCGTGATGGGTGTTGGGTCCTTGGCTCAGGAGATTTGTTGACCAACCCCTGCAAGGATTTCTTTCTCCTCCAGCCTCCCTAAGGCTGGACCCCAGGCTGATGTGGCAGGGCTGTCAGGGTTGGGGATGTGCYTACGCTGGAGGCAGGGGCTAGTGAGACAGGAGGTGATGGACACAACTGGCAGTGACCAGARTCAGAGGTGAGGGCAGCCAAGCCTTGGCAGGATGGGAGTTGGCAGCCCTTGGACCTGGCCTTGTCTGTCCCTATGGGGCAGGTGACCKTGAGGAGGTCTGTCAGGCCCACAGCTGCGTGGTGACTATCAGTGGGTGTGCATTGTGAGGTCCCCACTGGAGTTGGGGGACTTGGCATGGCCTCATTTATTTTGGGGCCTATTTGGGGCCTAGAGCTCTTGTGCTCATCTTTCCCAATGACCATGGCTTTTACCTGCCTATGCTTTCTGGCTTTCTGTGGGCAAAAATGGGTGTTTAACTGTGGTTATAATCTGGAGCCATGAAAATTTAAAGGTATTTYTGCAGCCTTAAAATGCTGTTGGAAAAGTTGGATCCTGCAGCTGAGAGCCCCATCCCTCAAGGCTCCTGCAGGCCAGCACCTGTTGCTGGTTTCTGCTAGCACTGTGGACAGCACTGGGATAGGCAGACAGGGCTGGCAGGGAGTAGGCAGCAGCTCCTTACTCCCATGAGGAACACGGGCAGACCTTGCTCTGCCCTCTGGGGCATRTGAGCAGGGGTTTTGAATGCTGTGTGTGATGCTGCTTCACCTGTCTTGGAGCCAGTAAACCCCCTTGCAGGTGCCAGGCTATGGAAGAGGGGGGCAGACATGGCAAGTTTGGGGTGCAGGGGTGTCACTGAAGCTGCCAGCTTGAGGGTCTTRGGGTGAGGGTGCCCAGCCCATGGCTGCCCCTCTCCCATGCCTTGCTGCCTGGAGGCTGTGGCTGTCAGGCATTGCTGGGGACAAGCAGGAGGGAACTATGCAGACTTTTGGATGGCAGCAATGGATGGGAAAAGCTGYCTCTGCCTGGCATGTCTGTCCCCATGAAGACTGCTCCCATGGCTACTGGGACATGAGTGCTGCCAAATCCTGGGGACACCAGTAGACTTGTGCAGTTGTCCATGACCCAGCACCCATGTCCATGCTGACCCTGGCTCCAGCACATCTCCCAGCTGTCCTGGTGCTGGCTAGAGGGTGGGCACGGTGGCATCATCGTGCCAGGCCAGCCTGTTTGCTCTGCTCCGTTTGCACCACTGCCCTGTGGTGCTTGTCTGGCCTTTTGACCTGTGTGGGAGCCACGTGTCGCAGCAGGCACTGCTGTCTCCCGCTTGGTCCCCTCACAGCCTCTCACTTCCATCTGATGGTGTGGCGGAGGATGGGCACAGGCRTTGAGTCACTGTCCCAGTGCTCCAGGAGAGACATGTGCCCCTACCAGGGGCCAGCACCCATCCAGCTCTACCTCCCTGCCGGGAAAACTGGGCAGTACCTCACCATCCCTGCCTCCAACCAGGGACAGGGTGAGCATGGGACAGGTTACCCCCACTGTCTGTAGGGTGGCAGGTGGACACCCAGCACTTGTACAAGCCCAGACAGCACCCATGGCCTCATCCTGCTCACATCCAACCAGGCTGAGATGACCATGTGTCAGGGGATATGGGAGGGGTAGATGCCACCACCCAGGAGCTGTCCCTGGCCCCCACAGCCACTCTCGCCTGGTACAAGGGCTCCCAGGACCAGTGTCCCACCCTCGGTCCTGCACCTATGCCCTTGTCAAGAGAGGAGGGAAGCGGGGGATGAGTGAGAGGGCAGGGCGCACTAGTTGGTGCAGTCATGGCCAGCTACTGGCAGGAGCTGGCTCCTCTTTTCTCTCCTTAGYCCTCTCCTGTCCTCTGGACAGTATTTCCTTCCCAGTTGCTTGAATCCTGGCCTTCCTTTCCTTCTTGCTTTCTCATGCAATCCCGAAATGTCCTCCAGTGTCCTACACCTGCAGGCAGGGACCCCACCATTCCCAGGCTGTGCTGGTGCTGGTTGTCCCCTCTGGGCACCTCTCTGGAAGRCTGAGGTTACCTTGGGCCCATCTGCATGCCAGTGCCCCTGTCCCACTGTGGGTATGGTGCAGCCCTGGCCTTCTCTGCTCTGGGGGAGTTCCCATGGGGGCAGCCCTGTGGACCAGGGGGTTAGGATCAGTCCTAGAGGTGCAGACTGGTAAAAAAACAGCCATCTGCTACCATGTCTGCCCATCACCATGTCACTCTGGGTACCAAAGGTGTGGGGGCAGCGTGCTGTGACACTTGCGTATGTGGCAATGCAGAATGGGCTAGGGACAAGGAACATCTCTGAGGATGGCGATGAGAAAAAGGTCAATGACCCATGTCAAGAAAATAAATAACAGCAAGCAGGTTCCAGCAAGCTGTTGCCACCAAGGACAATCCCCAAGGGAGCCTGGTACAGCCCAGCATGGATGTGTGGGTATGGTCCTCTCCAGTGCCTGGACACAGAGGCCCCATTGTGTGCCTGGTAAACAGACAGGGGCGGGGCAGAGCAGGGRCCACGGGACAGCAGTGTGTGTCAGGGTGTCCCCTGCTATCCTGCCTTGTGCAGGAACAGTGACACRAGCGACTGTCTATGACACTGGTGGTATCAGAAAGATGAGGATTCTCTGGCACTGCTCCTGGGACATTTTTCATCCCCTCTAGCCCTTCCTCCTCTGGTCTCTCTCTCCCTG
Source organism: Malurus melanocephalus (assembly GCF_030028575.1). Classification (NCBI taxonomy): domain Eukaryota; kingdom Metazoa; phylum Chordata; class Aves; order Passeriformes; family Maluridae; genus Malurus; species Malurus melanocephalus. The sequence goes on along the minus strand of NW_026623915.1, from coordinate 257,510 downwards.
AAAACCAGGAGCTCTGGCATGGTGAGGGTGGCATGGGTGGCAGCCATGGGTGCAGTYGTGCTCATCCCAGACACTGTGGCCATTTGCTCACAGGGACCTGGGTGCAGGAGTCCCTCTGCTCACTGCCATTTGGGGCTGCACTGATTTTTTTGACAGAGAGTTAGCAGCCCCTGAGTGAGGCAGCATGGAGGGGATGTTGGAGGCAGGAGAGCCTGACCCTGTCACCTGCTGGCAGCTGCATCCTTCCAGGCAGGTCTTGGCATATTAAAATCCATTCTTCCCACCCCATGGGCTTGCCTGTTGGCACTGGTGGAAGCCCAGTGTGGGTGTTGTAGCAAGCACCTTCCCAGCAGTGGAGCTGGGCCCCTGCCAGGCAGCTGGTTTCAGGGCGTCAGCAGCTGCCTTGGGTCTGATCTGGCCCTGGAGTGAATCAAAGTTGTCTCCCCTCACCCTGTGCCTCCTGCAGTTTCCAAACCTGCAGTGGTTCCCCACCACTGGGCAGCAGGGCTGTGACACGTCTGGGCACTCTGGTGCAAAGTGGCAGCAGCTGTACTGGCAGTGTGCCTGCTCCTGCTGGTGGCTGGAGATGCTCATGCCTGTCCCCAGGGCCTCTGGGCATGGAGCCTAGCCTGGACTTTCTGAGCCACTGTGGCCAGGGATTCCTGGGGATTTGCTGTTATTTAGCATATCCTTGCAGCTAGAGGCTTTTGGGAGGGAATGGAAGGGGTGCCACAATGGCCCAGCTGCACCTGGAGCTGGTGCCAGGGCCTGGCTGAGCTGAAGGTCTGCCCTCTGCTATTAGACTGCTCAGCTATTGGATCCAGTAGTGGCACAGGGGACAAGGGGACATCATGCCAGGCAGCTCCAGGCTCTGAAGGCACTAGCCTTCAGCAATTGAGGTCTTTTCCCTGGGCATCCCCTACTTTGGTGGACCATCAAGGCTGGGCTCAAACCCCAGCAGCCTGTTAGCAYTGGTGGAGGAGGGATCCATCCCTACTGTGTGCTCTGCCCTGTTGGCAGTGCTCTGAACAGGGTGGAGCAGTCAGGGTTTGGGCAGGAGGTTGTGGGATGCCCAGGAACCTATTTGCTACTGGCTGAGCTGTGACAGAGCCACCAATACAGCACTGCATTGCGCCAGTGCCTGGGGACCCCATACTGCCCACGATCCTCCCTGGTGGCGGGGTTCTCTCCCTAGGCATCATGTTCCCTCTGCTCTGTGTCATCCCCAGTGGGTGCTGGCCTTTGAGATCTTCATCCCCTTGGTGCTCTTCTTCATCCTCTTGGGGCTACGGCAGAAGAAGCCGACCATCCCTGTGAAGGAAGGTGAGTCCCACTCAGCAAGGCAGTGGTTGGGGCAGTCCCCCATTTGGGGACACTCTGAGGCTCGGGGGAGGTGCTCTAACCTGGGGGCAGAGGGGACCCAGAGAGGCCTTTTGGGGGGCATTGCTCTGGGCAAGGGGCTGCAGCCAAAGATTGGTTGGGGAGATACAGTGGGTGGAAGTGACAAGAGTCTATCCCAGCTTGGGGAGGCTCCCTTGGGGGTGGCAGCACCAACCAGCCTGTGACTGTCATTGTCACAGATATTTTGTGTAGGGAGGGTTGAACTGGATGGTGCTGGAACAGCCCCCTGAGTTCTTGAGGGTCAGCTGGAGTGGCTCTGGGAAGGGCTCCCAGTGGGTGAGAAGTGACCTACAGGAAGCCCTGGCCCTGGGGGGCTCAGAGGCCTGGCAGGGTGATAAATTGATGGGACTGGAGCTGGGGGCTCTGGGAGATTCCAGCTGGAACTTTGGCCTGGGCTCTGGTTCCCGTGGGCTGTGCTGCTCGGAGGAGACAGCGGGAGGAGCTGCCAGCCCACCAGGGCCTGTCTACATCTACCTTGATGGGTGCCCTGGCAGAGGTGGCACAGCAGGRCCAGGGGAGATGCTGGGCACTGGCRGTRACACCACATAATGATGGWTTGAGCCTGTGTTTCAGTGTGTGCCAGCGAGGGAGAGCCCAGCTGCCAGTGCGGTCTGGCTGCAGCAGGTGCTGCCCGGGTTCCTGCCCCGGTGCTGACGTGCGCTCTGTGTTGTGTGGTTTTTGGTTYGGTTTTTTGTTCTTTTTTGCTCATGTTTTCTTTTTCTTTCYCACCATCTCCCCTGCCCGCCTGCCCTTCATGCCTCTACTGCATGCACCAGTCTGTAAGTTGGTGGGATGGGTGGGTGCCTCCCCCTCTTCCTGTGCCAGTGCTGGCCTCGTAGTCTGGGGAAGAAGAGCCTGGTTTAGATCAACTCACTCTGGCCTAATCCATGCCTCTGTAACCCCCTTGCCTTCCTCCACAGCTGGTGAAGATGAGCTTGGGCAGCACAGTATGGCCYCTCCTTGCTCCTCCCTGGGGACTCACCAGCCATTGTGGTGTACCCCCTTGGCTGATGATGCTGAGCTCCCCAGGTGCTTGGGCCACTGGTGGCCATGTCCCTGGCCTCCTAAACTGCATAGGGCTCTCCAGGCCAGGTGGAGGCTTGTCTTAACCCTTCTTCTTGCCTCCTTCCTGGGGCAGGTACTGTCACCCWTGTGGTAGCCTGTGGTCACCCAGTSTTGCCCAGTCACCAAGGGCTTGGAGCTGGCTCCCACCCGGGCACCACCACCAGGTCCCTGTCTTGGCCCCTTATRGCTGGGACAAGCTGGGATGTGGCACTAGAGGTGCCTCGAGGTCAACACGGTGCTATACACTGACTTTGTCACCAAACCGTGGCATGGCCACCAGTGTGGGTCCCAGCACCCCATAGGCTTCTGGCCCATTCCATACTACACATTCCCCTTGTTCCTGCCAGAAGCCCATCTTCACCAGTCCCCGCTGATTGTGGCCGTGCTAACAGCACTGACCCATCTCTAACCACAGGGTTATCCACTGGGGTAGYGAGAACAGGGTCCCTACCTGGCACTGCCCGGTGACAACCTGTGGTCTCCATCAGACAGGGGCATTCTGGGCTTGCCCTGTCCCAGGGAAGGACACAGGAGAGTCCCAGCAGGGACAATGGCTGAGTGCCACTGGATGGGGGAAGGTTCATCAGCCCTTTGCTGCTTCTTATTTCTTCATCTCCCTGCTCCGTGTCTCCATTTCCACCCACCTCCAGCCACTGCACGTCAGGGCAGCTGGGTTGGGGAGAGGCTCKGGGCTCTGGGAACTGCAGGTGACAACTCTATTTTCCCTGTTTTTTTCTTCCTCCTTTTCCTCTGGAGAACTGCCACTGCCTCTGAGGCTACTAACAGGAGGGGCTGGGAGCCTGAAGGCGGTTGGTGGCCATCTTGGGGGCAAGCAGCAGAAATTAACATTGTTGTGGGGCTCAAGGGACCCATCACCCAAAGAACAGTGGGTAGGGGCAGGAGGGCTGGAGCCAGGGTTGTGGGTGCTGCCTGCAGCCCCACAGAGTTACCAGCCAGGACAGTCCTGGTGGGAAAGCTGCTGACTTCTGACCATGGCCGCCAGCCTTTCAGGGGCTCACAGACCCCAGCACGTGCTTTTCTGAACTGAGTGTCTGTTTCTCTGGTGGCTCCTTCCTCCTCCCTGCCTCTTCACTTCTCCTCCCCCCTGCCTGCACTTTCCTTGGCCTCTTCTGCACTCTTGCTGGCTCCAGCTTTCTACACGGCGGCCCCACTCACCTCGGCCGGGATCCTGCCCATCATGCAGTCCCTGTGCCCTGACGGACAGCGTGACGAATTTGGCTTCCTGCAGTACTCCAACTCCACGTGAGTCCTGCCCCCAACATGCTCTTCCTCTCCCACCCCACGCTCGTGCACAGAGCCTGCCCCTTTCCATGCTGGCASTGCCACCCTGGGGCCGAGGCAGGAGCGAGCATCCCCAAAGTGCTTGAATGCAGACCACCATGTCCTCAGGGTGCAGGGAACACCTCAGCCTGTTCTGCAGTGGGCTCCCAGGTGTTTGGTGCTGGGAGGAGGATCAAAGTGGCACCTGGGGACACCTTGAGATGCTGGAGCTCTCTTCTGAAGCCTGGCACACTGGATTCAGTGCGCAAGCAGGGGTGGTGGTGCCCTGTTTCAGACAGGACTGCTGTCCCCTGCACCTGAAGAGCTCTTTCTCCCAGAGCTCTGGGGAAGGTGTCTCCCTCTCCCTGTCCCTGAAGCCAGGCCGGTGCTGGGCTCCCACAGGGTGACACAGATTCTGGAACACCTCAGCGAGGCAGTAGAGCAAAGCAGCCTCTTCGACCCGGAGCACCCAGGACTGGAGGAGGAGCTGGAGTCACTGCGCCAGCACCTGGAGGCCCTCAGCAGCCCTGAGCCCAGCTCCATGGAGACCCACTTCAGCAGCCAAGCAGGTGGGTTGTGCTCTGCCTGCTCCAACTGCCTTTGTGGGCAGGGACAGAGGTGCCAACTTGACTGACACCCAGCAAAGTGATGGTGTATGGCAGTGCCCTGCCACTGTCCTCCATCGCTGCATTGGGCAGGGCCAGCTCKGGGGCCATGCCCTGTCCCTAATGCTGGTGGGCTGCTCTGACCCCCCACATTGCTCCTTGGCAGGGTCTGGCTTCACGCTGGCATGGGCAGCCAAAGACCAGGGTGAGCTGCGGCGCTTTCTGATGGAGAACTTGTCCCTCCCCAACAGCACAGCTGAGCTGCTCCTGGGCTCCAGCATTGACCTGCGGGAGGTGGGTGACTTCTGGGCTTTGCGGGGATCTGTGCTACCCTGTGAATGGCACCAGCTGGGATTTATCCTACCCTGCTACCCCACACCAGGGTCTTGCTGGGCAAGGTGCAGCAGTGGTGCTCCACTCCGGGCACACGTGGCAGCTCTGCTCTCATTCCGGTGCAGGTGTACCGCCAGTTTTTTGATTCCTTTCCCTTGGTACCTGATGAGACCCATGAGCGAGACCTTTGGGATGGGTTTGGCCACAGTGAGAAGATGACTCAGCTGGAGGTGAGGAGCARTGCTGTATGCAGGGCACATGGTTGGGTAAAGGCCGATCCTCTTGTCCCCTCTATATCCCACCCCAGGTGATCTGGGGGTGTCTATACTAGTAGAGGGGTTGTGACAGGACATTGTCAGGGGGCAGAGCAGCAACAGGGATGGCTGGGGTCTATCCTGGTGCTGCCACTAGTTTCCCCAGTGTTATGAGACACACCAGTGCCTATGCCTGGGTTTACCATTGCAGTGTGGGTGGTGGCTGTAGAGGGAGTAGGGGAGATAGTTTCCTCCTTGTGCCTGTCATGCAGGGCTTCCTGCTCCCTGCATCTGCACCTCCCTTTTCTTCCCCTTCCTGTGGAGACCATGGATGCTGTGGGGCTGTTCACATATCTTGAAAACGCAAGGAGGGTAACCTGGGAAGCCCCCACTTCACCAGCCATCTCCATTCTTCCTCTTGCAGAAGAGCCTCCCCAGTGGCTGGAGGAGCCTGCAGGAAGGGCTGGTTCACAGAGTGCTGCGGGACCCAGTGGCAACCCCGCACCGGCCGGCACTGCTCCGCGTGCTCTCCCAGGCCCTGGGCCTCACCAGYGCCGCTGTGGCACCTGCCATCTCTGATAGCCCCCAGGTCTTTGTCACCGAGATGAAGGTGAGCACCTCGTGGGGCTGCCTGGGCCTCTCTGCCCGAGCAGGCGCTGCAGCACTCTCCCTACAACTTCCTGCCCTGTAGAATGTCCTCTTCACTGGGCCAGTGCTGGAGCAGCTGACATGTGAGCAGAACCCAGGGGGACTGCGCCGCCTTCTGCACGTGTCCCCCAGACAGCAGCCACTGCTGGCAGCGTACCGGGCACTGGTCTGCAATGGCAGCCAAGCCACCCGCCAGGAGCGCTTTGCCCAGCTGGCCACCGAGCTCCAGGAGCAGCTTGACATCCCCAAGATCGTCAGCAGGGTGAGAGCTGGGCAGGTGGGGCAAGCTGGTGGCAAGGATGAGACTTGGGCAGGGTTTTCTACTTAGTTGGTGTTGTGTTGGGATGGGGAACTGTTACATGGCCTGGCTTCTCCTAGTCACCCTCTTCTCTGACATGAGCACCCCCTATCCAGCTCCATGGTAAGATCCCAGGTGATCCCCCCTCTAACACTTGCTTGGAGACTGCCTGTTGGATGGGACTGGGTATCCCCAACATGTTCCAAGGTGTCCCTGTAGGCTTCTTTCCCCAGGATTGCCAATGCCCTTGGTGGCACAGCTCAAGGCTGACTCTGAGATCCCACTCCCTTGTCCCACTCAAGCTTGATGTGTCCTTTGTAGGCACAGAGGACAACCCTTCCTGTCTTGAATGACATCTYGTGTCCTCATACAAGTCTTTGCTAGCATCTGCTGCCATTCTCACTGCCTGATAGCCACAGATGCACAGCAATGAGCCTAGGGCCTTACCTGGGCACAGCTCCAACCTTTTAATCAAGAAAGTGGAGTTGCTACTGCGTGGGGGCTCCATTGGTTCCTTCCTAATGGCGAGCAGGACCTTGTTGTCCCAGCAACGAGTAACTCCTTGTCCACTCATCCCTGCAGCTGAAGCTGGACGAGGTGAACAGCACGGCCACCCAAAGCCGCCTCCGTGCCCTCCTGGAGGACCTGGTGGAGATGGAGAAGGTTCTCCGGGATGTGGACATCCTCTCGGCACTGGCCAAGCTGCTGCCCAGGGGAGCCTGTGCCAGCAAGGCCCCACCACCCACTGCCAACAGCACCAGCTGGGCCAGTGCCAATGCCACAGCTGGCAATGCCACAGCGGAGGAGGAGGATGGTGTCGTGGAGGGCCCGGCTAGCAGCGACAACCCCCAGGGGCAGTTCTCAGCATTCGTGCAGCTTTGGGCAGGGCTGCAGCCCATCCTCTGTGGCAACAACCGGTAGGAGTACTGGGGATGGCTCCAGGTGCTGCCTGCACAGGTTAGGGGTGTCACGCCTTGCTGAGCAGGCAGGATGGGTGCTGAGCAGGCAGGATGGCTGCTGCAGCCAAGGATGCTCCCTGTGTTGGGCGGCACCACACAGGCACTGGAGTCAGTGTGAAGGCCTGACAGGGGCAGGGGTGGGGGCTGCCTGCAGCAAGGGATGCTTAGCCTGGGGCAGAGTGGACAGCCTGAGCCCCCTTTGCAGGACCATCGAGCCTGAGGCACTGAAGCAGGGCAACATGAGCTTGCTGGGCTTCACCAGCAAGGAGCAGCGGAACTTGGGCCTCCTTGTGCATCTGATGACCAGCAACCCCAAAATCCTGTATGCACCTGTGGGCACTGAAGTTGACAAAGTCATCCTRAAGGTGAGGATGCATAGGCTGGGACCCCCATCATTCCTCTTCCACCAGTCCTGCTCTGCAGATGGGCTGTGTGGCTGGGAAAAGGCTGACTGCCAGACACTGGCAGCTCCCACAGGCAGCGGGAGGTGGGCATGTGTGTCCATGGCTACTAGCCATCTCAGAGAGCAGAAGCCTCTGCCTCTGCCTGCTGTGTGACCTTCCACCTGGCCCCCAGGCTAATGAGACCTTCGCCTTTGTGGGCAATGTCACCCACTACGCCAAGGCATGGCTGAACATCTCCCCTGAGATTCGAGCCTACCTGGAGGAGGGCAGGCTACAGAGGCGCATCCGCTGGCTCCAGCAGGTAGGACAGTGTGGTGAAGGTGAGTTTGCCTGGGATTTACTGCCCTAGCAGTGAGAAGGGGCTGTCCTCCCCCCAGATACTCTGTAACTTCTTCCCTGGTACTCACCTTGCTCTTGTGGGGACTAGTCTGGATCCGTGTACAGTGTGCATGCCATCCCCCATCCACAGAAGGAGCTTTGAGTCCTACCTGTGTCCATGGGAAGGATAGTGACCTGAGTGGCAGAGCATACCCCAGCTTCTCCCTCCTGTGTCTTCCTCTCTGTCTCAGTTGACCGCTGACCTCCACAAGCACCCAGAGATCCTGAATGTGTCTGACAGTGATGTTCTCCACAACTTCCTCAATGGCAACTTCACCCTGCCCAATGCCAGCGTCCTGCTSCAGCAGTTGGATACCATTGACAATGCTGCCTGTGGCTGGGTCCGCTTCATGGCCAAGGTGAGATGGARCCCACCTGTGGGAGCATTGAACCATCCACAGCCAGGTGTGGAGCTGAATAGGGTCAGATCCATTGAGWTGCTTTTCAGGGCATGGGACAGGAGCCCTGGGGGAGGTGGTGGCTCCTGCAGTGTCCAGAGCTTTGGGGTGGATGTCTAGGGTGGAGGTGCTCACACACTTGTCTTCAGGGGCTGGCGGTGGCTTTGGGTGGCACATGCTGTACTGTGTGCAGGCTCTGTGTGCCAGACCCATCTGGGGCCTTGGGATCTCWCTAGCCTGCTGGAGCATGTCCAGAGAAGGGCAAAGGAGCCAGGGAARGTTCTGGAGCACAAGTCTGATGGGGAGGGACTGAGGGAGCTGGGGGRGCTCAGCCTGGMAAAAAGGAGACTCAGGAGGGATTTTCTAAGTTTCTACAATTACCTAGAAGGGCATTGCAGCCAGGTGGGGATTGGTCTYTTCTCCCAGGYAACAAGTGACAGGACRACAGGAAACASCCTAAAGTTGTACCAAGGGTGGTTCACATTGGATTTTAAGGAAAATATTTTCATTGAAAGGGTGGTCAGCACTGGAACAGGCTGCCCAGGGCAGTGGTACTAACCCTGAAAGTGTTCAAAAAGCATGTGAGTTTGACACCTGGGGACATGGTCTAGTGCTGGGCTTGGTARTGTTTGGGTTAATGGACTCGGTGATCTTAGWGGGCTTTTCCARTCTTAGTGATTCTATGATTCTCCTCTCACTAGGTTAGTGTGGACATCTTCAAAGGCTTCCCAGATGAGGAGAGCATTGTCAATTACACACTGAACCAGGCTTATCAGGACAACGTCACAGTGTTTGCCAGTATGTCCGTGGGAAYCAGCCCTTCTTAGGGGTCCCTGAAAGTTTGCATTTCTCCAGCTGTGCCCCAGAGCCACTGGCTTCAGGATGAGGGTCCCTTGGTGCACATGTTGGGTGGGATAAGGGGACTGAGATCTCATGGTGCCCATCCTCTGCCCCAGGTCGAGTGCTGCTTGGCACAGCACCATACTGCTGTCCTGGCTCTCGTACTGCCACAGCCTACTGTCTGTGTGCCCTTGCATCCCATGGGCATCTCGCATCCCCAGCCATGCCACCTGTTTCATCCATGGCAGCCCTCACAGTGCCTTCCGCAGCCCCGCCTGTCGCTGTGGGCCAGCTGGTGTGGCTGTTCCCCTGTGGACTCCCAGCCTCTTCTGCTGCCCACAGGTGTCATCTTCCAGACCAACAGGGATGGCTCSTTGCCCCCCCATGTCATGTACAAGATCCGGCAGAATTCCAGCTTCACAGAGAAGACCAATGAGATCCGGAGGGCATACTGGCGGCCTGGCCCCAACACTGGCGGCCGCTTCTACTTCCTCTATGGCTTTGTCTGGATCCAGGGTAAGTGTCAGCACCCTGCCACAGCTGCCCGAGGCCCTGGCCCCTGTGCACTGATCCTGGCCTCTCCTCCTCTTCCACAGACATGATGGAGCGTGCCCTCATCAACACATTTGTTGGCCATGATGTGGTGGAGCCTGGCAACTATGTGCAGATGTTCCCCTACCCGTGTTATACCCGGGATGAGTGAGTAATACCTGCCTGTAGAACCTTTCCCTGTCTGCTTTGCAGGCAAGGATACTTCAGCTGAGAAAAGGGAACAAGTTTGGGGCCCTGAAAGGGATTGGTGGCACTGAGAGTGATGAGCAGCCAGTTAAGTCCAGTTCTTTGGACTACCAGGCTCAGAAAGGCAGGGGAAAGTAGAGGAATGGCACTTTGTTCTGTCAGTGGTTTAGGGGCAGCACCTGTAGAAGTTCCAGAGCCACCARTGCTCCTGGGCAGCAGGTGAAGACCCTGTCCACACCAGGATAGGCATAGCCCTCAGTTGAGCCTGTGGCTACTACCTGCCTGCCAGCAGGCCTGTAGCAGGCCTGCCAGCTACAACACTGTATTGTTCCATGGTCTCACTGGAGAAGGTCTTTTAGGGCACTAAGGAGGTGTTGGCTTAGAGACTGATTATCCCTGAGTGATGGGAGAGCCCATCCAAGGCCCCATGCCCCAGGGTCTCCCTAGGTCTCTGTGGCAGTGCCACCATCCAGTTCTCCCCTCTCTTCCTCTACCCCATCAGCTTTCTCTTTGTCATTGAGCACATGATGCCTCTGTGCATGGTGATCTCCTGGGTGTATTCAGTGGCCATGATGATCCAGCACATCGTGACAGAGAAGGAGCATCGCCTGAAAGAGGTGGGGATGGTGGAAGAGATTCTTGCGGGGGAGGAGGCATATCTGAGCCCTACATTCTGTGCTGTGTCCCTGTCACTTTCCTTGTATTTTTGGGTTGCATGAACTGGGGCAGATGCAGATCCCAAATCCCTGGGCTGAGYTGGTCCTTCTGAGTGTCCCCAGGACGAGAGGAGCCCTGCCCAGTGCTGGAGGGAGCCGAGTTCCTTGGCACCCCAGTACAGGGTGCTGTCCTGCCCATTCCTAGCAGCTCCCATGACCCCTTGGTACTACCCCTGGCTCACCCAGCCCAGTGAAAATGGCAGTAGGGGTGCATAGGGTTGGGAACAGCCCTGCTAATCAATTTTGGCTTCACAGGTGATGAAGATGATGGGCCTGAACAATGCAGTGCACTGGGTGGCTTGGTTCATCACTGGTTTCGTCCAGCTCTCTATCTCSGTCACGGCACTCACTGCCATTCTCAAGTATGGCAAGGTCCTGATGCACAGCGACGTCCTCATCATATGGCTCTTCCTCGCTATCTATGCTGTGGCCACCATCATGTTCTGGTGAGCTGCCTGATCTGTGCTGGGCAGTAAAGGGGCATGGGCAGTGCCAGGTTCTTGTGCCATGGAGCAAGRATACTGGGAGCTGTGTGGGCAAGGGCTGGTGGAGGCCTACAGTCCTTCCAGGAAGATCTGGGTACCCAATTTATTGTCACAACACCACCAAACCAGATGGTGTAGGGGATGTCCTGGTGGGGTGGGATCCAAGGAGATGCTGTCCTCCCTACAGCTTCCTGGTGTCGGTGCTCTACTCCAAGGCCAAGCTAGCCTCTGCTTGTGGTGGCATCATCTACTTCCTCAGCTAYGTGCCCTACATGTATGTTGCCATCCGAGAGGAGGTGGCGCATGACAAGATCACAGCCTTTGAGAAGTGCATTGCGGTGAGTTGGCTGTGGCAGCTGGGGACATACTTGGTCCCAGGTTTCCCTTGGGCACCTCACGTCCTGTACAAGGTCACCAGGCTGTCACCAAGTCCTGGGCAAGCCTTTGTCTGTATGAACCAACTCYCTGTGGGATGTTGGAGGCATCTTTAGAAGGTTTGGTGTCTCTTGGGGCTAGGAGCATTTCCATGGGGCTGGGTGGGGCAGCACTGGATAGGAATTCAACCCAACCTTTTCCTGTGAAGCAGCTGGCCAGTAGTTCTTGCTGATCTCTTGTWCCCTTCCCTCCACCTCTTCACAGTCCCTCATGTCCACCACGGCCTTCGGGTTGGGTTCCAAGTACTTTGCATTGTATGAAGTGGCTGGCGTGGGTATCCARTGGCACACCTTCAGCCAGTCGCCTGTGGAAGGAGATGACTTCAACCTCCTGCTGTCCATGATGATGCTGGTTGTGGATGCCGTGGTGTATGGTGTACTCACGTGGTACATCGAGGCCGTGCACCCGGGTACGTGTGGGCAGAGGGACARTAGGGCACCCCAGACCTTACAGGAGCCTCTTTGTCCTCATCTACTGGTATCAGCCAGGTGTCTCAGTTCAGGGGCCAGCTGTAGCAAAGTCTGATGTCCASAGCTGGGATACTGATCCCCCTTATCCCCTCTTGTGGAGGCATCTCAGCTGCTCCCTTTTTCCTGTTGTAAAGTTAAAGCATGAGCCAGTGCAACCCAAATCCCAAGGGAGTTTGTTTGAGCTGCCCGGTGCCCAACTGGCTGGAGTGCTCACAGCCCCCACTCTGCAGTGACCTGGGGCACCCTCCAAGCCCATGCCCATGCCAAGTTCTGACCTGGCCCTCAGCAACTTGTACATGGTCCTGGATGTGGGGTTGGCCCTGACTCCCTGGGGCTGTGGTTGCAGGCATGTTCGGCCTGCCACGGCCCTGGTACTTCCCTTTCCAGAAGTCTTACTGGCTGGGCAACGGGCGTGTGGAGACCTGGGAGTGGACCTGGCCRTGGTCGCGCACCACCCGCCTCAGCATCATGGAGGAGGATCAGGCCTGTGCCATGGAGAGCCGGAGGCTGGGTGAGGGCAGCTGTGGGTGGCCGTGGGTGACACAAGGGTGGCCCTGGCTCTGTCATGGGGTCTTGCCTTGGCCATAGACCCCTGTGCTCTTGTCAGGGCAGRGTACTGGGCCAAATACTGTGGCCTCTGGGAGCTGTGGGATGGGGTAAGCTGGCAAGAAGCAAAGGGGAAAGGGCCATAAGCCARCACAGCCACCATGGGATGGAGGCGGGTTGGTTTGTCCCCAGGGAGCCCCATGTGAAGCCTGGYGTCCCTGCCCTCCTCTGGCTCTTCATCATCCCACTGTCACAGCAGAGGAGACGAGGGGCATCGAGGAGGAGCCGACCCATCTCCCCTTGGTTGTCTGCATCGACAAGCTCACCAAGGTCTACAAGACAGACAAGAAGCTGGCGCTAAACAAGCTGAGCCTCAACCTCTACGAGAACCAGGTCGTGTCCTTCCTGGGGCACAATGGTGCAGGCAAGACCACCACCATGTGAGTGCCTGTCCGAGTGGACACAGACCAYGTTCCACTGGCCAGTTGCAGGGTGGAAGGGGCTTCAAGAGGCCCCTGCAGGGCCCTGTGGCAGCTGGTGCCATGCCCAGAGGGCAGCAGTGTGGGTGTGGGGCTGGCACAAACATGGGATAGGCAGTAGGCATGTGGCCCTGTGCTGATACTGCTCTGCCTGGGGCCCAGCAGATGCTCCCAGAGGCAGTGGTTGGGACTGGGACCAGACTGAGGTGTATGAGCTCCCTCACATTGTTGCCTTTCTCCATCCATTCAGGTCCATCCTCACTGGCTTGTTCCCTCCAACATCGGGCTCTGCTACCATCTATGGCCATGATATCCGTACAGAGATGGACAAGATCCGGAAGAACCTGGGCATGTGTCCCCAGCACAACGTGCTCTTTGACAGGCTGACGGTGGAGGAGCACCTCTGGTTCTACTCRCAGCTCAAGAGCATGGCAGAGGAGGAGATCCGCAAGGAGATGGACAAGTAGGCACCCTCCAGCTCCTTTCTCTCCATCCATGCCTTTGCATGAATGAGTGTCCTTCCTGCTGTCTGTGCCATGGAGGGTGATCTAGTGGCAGAGGTGTCCCCTGGAGCAGCTCCACCAAGTGTTCTGCCCATGGGGTGTCAGGCTGTGGAAGTGAGCAGAAGATGCTCATAGCCTGACTACAGCTGGGCAGTCCCAGCAGCTGAGGGCCGTGGGTACCATGTGGGGAAGAAGCATTACAWAGTCCCCACAGGCACTGGGCACCAGTACAGCCTCCCCAGCATTCCTGGTGCTTCTGCCCTGTCCCCAGGATGATTGAGGACCTGGAGCTCTCCAACAAACGGCACTGCCAGGTGCAGACTCTCTCAGGTGGCATGAAGAGAAAGCTGTCAGTGGCCATTGCCTTCGTGGGTGGGTCACGTGCTGTTATCCTGGATGAGCCTACTGCTGGCGTAGACCCATATGCTCGAAGGGCCATCTGGGACCTCATCCTCAAATACAAGCCAGGTGAGCAGAGCTGGACAGAGCCTGGCATGTTCCTCTGTGGCAGCCCTGGCCTCTCTGCTGAGGCTCTGTGCTGCCATCAGGGAGGACCATCTTGCTGTCCACACACCACATGGATGAGGCTGACCTGCTGGGGGACCGTATCGCCATCATCTCCCATGGCAAGCTCAAGTGCTGTGGTTCTCCACTGTTCCTCAAGAGCACCTATGGTGAYGGCTACAAGCTGACAGTGGTGAAGAAGCAGTCGGACACCAGGAATGGCACAGGTCWGGGGAACAGCAGGACCCTTTGTTTAGAGGAGTAGATGGGACCAGCCCTTCTTCAGCCCTGCAAAGGAATGAGAGGTCAACACCCAAGTGACCCATCCTGAGTCTGCTTAGGCAATATGAAGGGCAGAGTGGATGGGGCAGGGGTGTAGGAGGTCCTATTGTTCAGCCTCAATTTTTCTCAGCTGTGTCCTTGGCCAGACCCTACAAGTGGTACTTGCCWCCAGGTGCTGGTTCTGTCTAGCCCATGGGTTGCCCACCAAGATGTCCAGTGTGGGCCACATTGTAGAACATCCAGCCAGGCCAGGCAGGGTGATGGGGAAACCTCCATGGTGCTGGGGAGTAGGGAAAATATGGTGGGTCTTGGTGGGAGGCCAGGGGTGAAGTGTTCGACGGGTGCTGCACCTTTGCCCCAGAGCCAGGCCAGCCGCACAGCCCGCCAGGCCACTCCTCTGTCAGCCCCTGCTCTGAGCCTCGCGTCTCCCAGTTCATCAAGAAGTATGTGGCCTCCTGCCTCCTCATCTCAGACACCAACACAGAGCTCTCCTACATCCTGCCCAGTGAGGCCGTCAAGAAGGGCTGCTTTGAGAGGCTCTTCCAGGTACCTGCAGGGTTGGGCAAGGCAGGGGGCTGTGGCACTGTGGACATCTGCCCTCCTCATATAGCACTTTGCTCCCACAGCACTTGGAACAGAGCCTGGAAGAGTTGGACCTTACCAGTTTTGGGCTGATGGACACCACACTGGAGGAGGTCTTCCTGAAGGTGTCTGAGGAGGACCAGTCTCTGGAGAACAGTGACGTGGGTATGAGCACTGAGAGGGGCACACGGTGTTGCTGGGGCTAGTGAGTGGCTGTGTGATCTTGCTGGGCTTGGTGGCTGCAGGAGTTCCCTGTCCCAGGTGGAGGAGAGGTTCCTTGCAGAGCCCATCCCAATCAAGGGCATGGAGAAGCTCCGAGGGCTGGAGCCCCTCTGCCATGGAGCCAGGCTGGGAGAGCTCGGGGTGATCACCTGGAGAAGAGAAGGTTCCAGGGAGACCTTATGGCTCCTTCCAGTGCCTAAAGGGGCCTTGGAAAAAATGAAGGAGAGGGACTTTACTTGGGCAGATAGTGTTAGGACRAGGAGGGGAATGGTTTTAAACTAAAAGAGGAGAAATTTAAATTAGACTTTTGAAGCAAATTCTCCCCTGTGAGGGTGGTGAGATCCTGGCACAGGTTGTGCAGAAGAGCTGTGACTGCTCCATCCCTGGAAGTGTCTGAGGCCAGGCTGGACGGGACTTGAAGCAACCTGGTCTAGCGAAAGGTRTCTCCATGCATGGCAGCTGGAGTGGAATGAGATGAGGTCCCTTCCAACCCAAACCAGTCTGTGGTTCTATGATGTGATCCATCTCCAGTCGATGCCATGCTGCAGAGAAGAGTAGCATGGCTGGTGGCAACCCACATTTTCCTTTTCAGACATGAAGGAGTCCAAGGATGCCCTGCAGCCACCTGCCTCTGAGCTGGGCCCAAAGCTTGAAGCCAACGGGGAGCCCCTGGCTGAAGCAGCCATGCCAGAGAAGCCCGAGGTGGAGCTCAGCAACCTGGTGACCTGCTCTAAACTGGCGCAATCGCAGGCGTCCCTGCACTCAGCGTCCTCGGTGGGCTCCGTGCGCGGCGATGAAGGTGGGGCTTATTCGGAATTCTTTGGGGATTACACGCCCCTGTTCGATAACCAGCAGGACCCTGATAACGTCAGTCTGCAAGGTTGGTGCTGCTGGTGCCCGACCAGTGGCAGGGGCCGGGGGAGGCACTCAGCCGGGACATGGAGGGTTTGCCCAGGGCAGGTAGAGCTGGCCCTGATCCCACAGGGTATGTAGTTGTGTCTGAAATGGGTGTCTGGGACTGCTGGGATGAGAGCCCGTGGGGAGGGGGCTGATGGTACATCTACCAACACAGCACCCAGAGAGCCACAGCCTGGGTGGGAGGGCTGGGAACGGGCTCYTTCCACAAGTTTGCACCCCAAACTGGCAGGGTGTGCATGAGGGTCTCATGCCAAGGTATGGAGCCAGCAAAGGCAGCTGGTGTTGGCTCTGCCTCTGCCTCCTGTGGATCTCCAGTGCCACCTTGCAGACTTGCCCCACTAACATGCCCTCTCCCCACACTGGCACCCATTGGGTTTCTCCTCTTGGCACTTGGGCACAGAATCACCTTCCAGTTGATGGCTTCACCTYTCATGCCCTGCCCCTGGGTGCAAGGTTCTCCCTGCCTGGATGCTGGGATTACTGGATATGGAGGGTGRCGGCAGGTGCCCCAAGGTTGTTGCTATAGTCACAGAACCTGTTCTGGGTTATCTCAGCAACTCTTGTGATTGATTCAGGGATGTGCCACCTTTACCCCCCACCAGAGCTGTGGGAGGCAGAGCTGGGACAGTGCTGTGGCATAGCTCCCACTGCCTCGCTGGGACTCCCACATGGGTCTTGTYCCCTGTTCCTGAATATGCTGACCCCTCACCAGCTGGTAGAGCTGATGGGAAAACTGAGAGGTTCTACAAAAAAGCACCAATTTAGGTTGTTTTTTTTTTTAACTGTTACCTAAATCTTCCATTTGGGGCCAAGAGGAACATGCCAGTCAGCTGCCTTGCTTTCCACTGCACTGCTGCTGTGGCTCAGTGGCAGAATTGGGGTTTGGTGCTGCTCTGACTCTTGGGGTGGCTGAGCTGGGCTGGGTGGCTTCGCTTCCTGGGAGCCCAGGTGAGTGTGGGAGAAACTGCCAGGCAGCTGATGTCCCTCTCCTTTCCAGAGCAAGAAGCAGATGCAGAAGCAGAGGATCATGACCTGGCGGGTCAGGGGAGCTTCAAGCTAGAAGGCTCGTGGCTGAAGCTGCGCCAGTTCCATGGGCTGATCGTCAAACGCTTCCACTGTGCTAAGCGCAACACCAAGGCTCTCTTCTCGCAGATCCTCCTGCCCGCCTTCTTTGTCTGTGTGGCCATGACTGTGGCGCTCTCCGTGCCCGAAATAGGTGCGTGCAAGCCACCTACCTACCTGCATGCTGAGTGGCATGTTGTGCCTGCCCCAGTGTGGCCACTGGCTGCAGGAGGACAAGGCCAAGGCAGTCTCCCTGTGTGCAGTGGGTACGAGAAGGTGTCTGTCCTTGTCCCCACAGGTGACCTGCCACCCCTCATCCTCTCRCCATCCCAATACCACAACTACACTCAGCCCAAGGGCAACTTCATTCCTTAYGCCAACGAGGAGCGGCACGAGTACCGGTGAGAGCTGCCACCACTGGTGACCAATACCCCATGCCCAAGGCCCATCCCTGTCTCCATCTTTGGGGCTGCAAGGGGGGATGTGGGAAGGGCAGCTCACAGCAGGCCTAGTGCCAGGGCTGGTTCAGGYTTGGGGCAGAGCCTGGCTAGTGCCACATGCCCTGGCAGAAATCAGCCTCTGTCCTGCCCAGAGTGTCTCTGGGACATGTGCCAGCCCTGACACTGTGACTAGCAGCTCAGTCACACCAGGCACAGGCTGTGTGTGCCCATGATAAGTGYCAAGGCCTGAGGGAGGTTCCAGAAGAAGGTGGCCACGGCACTGAGATCTGTCTCCTGTTCCTTGCTCCTCACTGGCTCCTTTCCCTGCAGCATTAGGCTGTCTCCTGATGCTGGCCCTCAGCAGCTGGTGAACACTTTCCATCTGCCCTCTGGTGTGGGGGCCACCTGCGTGCTCAAGACACCCTTTAACAACACACTAGACCAACCCATGCAGACCCTCAACCTCAACAGCAACGAGTCCAAAATGCTGGCAGCCAAGTACTTCGATGCCATGTGCATCGACTCTTTCACCCAGGGCCTGCCGCTTTCCAACTTCGTGCCTCCACCTCCATCTCCAGCTCCCTCTGACTACCCCATCTCAGTGGATGAGGACCTGCTCCATGCCTGGAACTCCACGACCTTCTCTGCTGTTAAAGGTATCACCTGTGCTGGGTKCTCCTGTGTCTGGGAGGTCTCTCCAGCAGGGAGATTATGACTCTTCTTGCAGAAGTGGCTCCAGGGACCCTTGGAAGTACCTGTTAGTCTGGCCTGGCCACACAGCAGAGTTGAACTTGTGGCTCTGGCCCTGGAACACTGTCCCCATTCAGCCCCAGCTACGCCAGTAGAGCCCCTTGGATGGTGACACTGTCACAAAGCCCTGGGGCCAGCCTTGCATYACCTTTGTTGGATGTGGTCCATTTCTTTCTCCAGCCACACCTTAYGGCCCATCTCTGGAGCCTCTATTCCCCCAAAGCTTTTCCCACRTCCATTTCTTGGTCACCAGGACCCCGCCTGGCCAGCCCCTCAATGCTCACACTGTCCACAGCACCTGGGGCAGGCAGGAGCCTGGCTGTGAGCCACCCGTTCTGCTCCTCAGGGACCGTGACCTCAGCCCCTGCCCTGCCCCGCATCATCCATGAGCCCATCAAGTGCACATGCTCCATGCAGGGGACTGGCTTCTCCTGTCCTAGTGGCGTGGGGGGCCATCCCCCACAGATGAAGGTGGTGACGGGGGACATCATGACAGACATCACAGGACGCAACGTTTCTGAGTATCTGCTCTACACCTCGGATCGYTTCCGGCTGCACAGGCAAGAGGGGAGGCTGGGAAGGGGGTGCCTTGCACCATGGAGTAGGGRTGAGGTCTGGAGGCCTGGGGGACGCATGCCCCAGGGTGCTGGCTGSAGTCAGTAGCGTGCTTGAGCATGGCTCCACCCCTGGAGGTGGGGAAAGAAGCTGCAGCTTCCTCAGCAGTGCCTTGTCCTACAGGTATGGGGCACTCACGTTTGGCAAYGTGCAGAAATCCATCCCGGCCTCCTTTGGAGCCAGGGCTCCAGCCACGGTGCGCAAGATTGCTGTGCGGAGAACGGCCCAGGTGGGACAGCACTGCACCTCGGTGGGGGAGATGCATGRGGAGGAAGGGGGGCAGGGAGGGACCTCTGGGACTGCTCTGCTGCAGTGCTCTCCTCCAAGCGCTTTAGGAAGCTCCAGCCATGTGGGGGTGGTCAGCAGATCTGGCCCAGCACTGTCAGCAGTGAGGCTGTTGCTGGGGGATGTTTTCCCCACAGCCTTGAGCACAGCTCCCTATGGCTGGCTGTCCATCCCGTGCCATCCCATGCCATCTCAACCCAACCCATCCCAACCCATCCCATCATCTCTGGGTCCAGCTCTCTTGTAATTTCCCACTATTCCTCTCTCTTCCTCCAGGTCTTCTACAACAACAAGGGCTACCACAGCATGCCCACCTACCTCAACGCCCTCAACAATGCCATCCTGAGAGCCAACCTGCCCAAGAGCAAGGGCAACCCGGCTGCCTACGGTGAGGATCTGGAGGTGTTTGAGGGCAGGAGGATGTCAGGAGCAGCATTAGGGCTCCTGGGCCAAGCAGGCTAGTGTCCAGCTGGAACAGGGCTTCACATATCTCAGCTCTGAGATAYGAGAGGTGGGATGAGTTCTTTATCAGGCCTGGGCTGGAATGTCCCAAAGTGCTGCCTGGAAGTGCCTGGGTTTATGTCCTGTTCATGGGTACTCTCCAGTGTAGGAGTGCTTCACCTTTGAGGTACTGAGTTACTTCAGAGAGCCCAGCTCTGCCTGAGCTTTGAGTTTGAAACCCATGCTGCTCAGAGCCAGGACCAGGAAGACTGGGGACAAGGGTCTTTGTCCTAAGCCAGTTTTTATTCTTCCATGTTTCTTCTTGCTTGTTGTTGCAGGCATCACAGTCACTAATCACCCCATGAACAAAACAAGCGCAAGCCTGTCCCTGGATTACCTGTAGGTCCAAGGAGAGGGTCTGAGGGAGGGTGGCTGTCCCATGGGAAGTAGGGGACTTCTTACTGGTGGTTGCAGGGGAAGGCCAAGGCTTCTACTCCACAGGCTGTATGGTGGGGGGGACAAGGTGGCTGTGATGTGAGGGTCTCTGTGCCATGCTCTGGCCTGTGCACAGCAACTGTCCCACACCAGGGGGGTGGCCCTTCCACAGGCAACTGAGGGTGATGGAGTCCCTGTTCTCTTTGCACCCTATCCAGMCTGCAAGGCACAGATGTGGTGATCGCCATCTTCATCATTGTGGCCATGTCCTTTGTCCCAGCCAGCTTTGTGGTGTTCCTGGTGGCCGAAAAGGCCACCAAGGCCAAACACCTGCAGTTTGTGAGTGGCTGTGACCCWGTCATCTACTGGCTGGCCAACTACATGTGGGACATGGTAAGCAAGACACATAGTCCTACCAGCCAAGCCCCTGGGGCTGTCCCAGGGAGTGGGCAGTCACAGAAGTTTCTGTCTTCTCCAGCTGAACTACCTGGTGCCAGCCACATGCTGCATCATCATCCTGTTCGTGTTTGACCTCCCAGCATATACCTCTCCCACCAACTTCCCTGCCGTGCTCTCTCTCTTCCTGCTCTAYGGGTACGTTGCTTAGAGGGGTGGTCAGAAGGTGCTGGGGATCCCTTCAGAGTCCTATGGGGTGATGGTTTTAAACTAAACAAGTGGACATTTAGACCAGATATTAAGAAGAAWTTTTTCATGATGGGAATGGTAAGGCCCTGGCACAGATTGCCCAGAGAAGCTGTGGTTGTCCTACTCCTGGAAGTGTTCAAGGCCAGGTTGGACAGCTTGGAGCACTAGTGGAAGGATAGGGGGAGTGAATTAGATGACCTTGAAAAGTCCTTTCCAATCCAAACCATSCTGTGATGTTCTGCAGCTCCCATAGCTGATTGGGGTARGGTGGCTGTGAGGGCAGGGGTGGGAGAGCCTGGGAACAGCAGGCTGGAAATGAGCAGTCACAAGACTGGGGCCCCCCCTCCTGCCATACTGATGTGTGCTTCTGTTTCTCATCTGTCCAGCTGGTCCATCACCCCTATCATGTACCCGGCCTCCTTCTGGTTTGAGGTGCCCAGCTCTGCTTACGTCTTCCTCATCGTCATCAACCTCTTCATTGGCATCACAGCCACCGTTGCCACGTTCCTACTGCAGCTCTTTGAACATGACAAGGTATGTGATTCACAGCTCTGTCAAAGGCCAGTAGGAAGGGAGATGCTGACATCAGGTTGTGGGGTGGCTCGGGCTGGGAGGGACCTCGGGAGGTCTCTGTTTCCAGCAGGATTAGCCATGAGACCTGATCARGCTGGATCTTGGGGATCCTGATCCTACCACTTGCTCAAGGTTTTTTGATGGCTGTGTCCTCTCTGCTGTTCCCATAGGACCTGAAGGTGGTGAACAGCTACCTGAAAAGCTGCTTCCTCGTGTTCCCTAACTACAACCTGGGCCATGGCCTCATGGAGATGGCCTACAATGAATACATCAATGAGTACTATGCCAAGATAGGTATGGTGTCTTGTTCTCTCCCTCCCTTGCTTCAGGGTATGTGGGGCGGGAGGGGACCATGCTGCTAGCACATCCCCTCTGCCTGCCCCATGGGTTGTCCCAAGGCCCAGAGCAACCTGGAGCAAAAAGCCAAGGGGGGTTGACTAGACAGGGCACAGGAAGAGAGATGGCTGAGGACGAGCTGTGGCATGGTGCCAGCATTGCTGGAAGTGGTTCCTTGGGCCATCCCAAATATTAGCCCCATGGGAGAGACAAGCATGTGAGCCCTGACAGAGGTGTGTGGTTCTGCTGCTGCTGCATACTGTCTTAGTGGGGCCTTAGTGTAGCTGTGGTGGGCCATGGTGGGTCTGTGACAAGAGGGATGGGGGCTTCAGGGACTCTCCTTCCAGACAGGGTCTCCTGGGGGCTGCACTGCCCAACCAGCACAAGCTTTTTGCCGCTTACAGCTTCAGCCTGGCCGCAGAAGGCCCCCTGCTCTCTGCATTTTGAGCAGCCTCTGTACATAATCCAGGTGCTGCTGGTATCATGAGGGACAATTTTGTGTTGCRATTTGACAAATCCATCTGAGACCACTCTCAGCTGGGTTGGTTCATCCTACTGAGGTTGAAAGGTTGCCAGATGATTTCCACAGCACCTATGCTCTGAGAGGGAGCTGTGTTGTGATCAGCCCAGGCAGCTGTGGTGGGGGAGCATGGAAGCAGTGTCATTGTCAGGGGTCAGCTCGGGAGGTACAGCCAAGCTGTCCCCATGGGCAGGTGTCCCCAGCTGCTCTCTCCTCTTCCCCCTACTCAGGGCAGTTTGATAAAATGAAATCACCCTTCGAATGGGACATCGTGACACGAGGGCTTGTTGCCATGACAATTGAAGGCTTTGTTGGCTTCTTCATCACCATCATGTGCCAGTACAAYTTCTTCAGGAAGCCCCAGTGAGTGTGGCACAGGGCAGGGATGTTGGGTCTGGCCCTGGGATTTGCCATTGGGACCCCTGAGCTTCAGGCTGCCCTTCTAGTGTTGTGAGTGGGAGCTGCCCTTGCCTGTCAGGGATGCAGCTCCTGGTCMCACATTCTCCCCTGCCTGTGCCCCCTCCCACAGGCGCCTGCCCGTCTCCACCAAACCCATTGAGGATGACATTGATGTGGCCAATGAGAGGCACAGGGTCCTGCGTGGTGATGCCGACAATGACATGCTAAAGATCGAGAACCTCACCAAGGTGGGGGCTGCACCAGGCTGCAGGGAGACATTTGGGACCTGCCCAGCGCAGGGATGTGGTGGGGCAGGGGGTCCAGGTGGCTCCTGGTGGGCTGAGCCCCCATCTCCTTCCCTGCCAGGTGTACAAGTCCCGCAAGATCGGGCGCATCCTGGCCGTGGACCGGCTGTGTGTGGGTGTGCGCCCTGGGGAGTGCTTTGGGCTGCTGGGCGTCAACGGCGCGGGCAAGACCACCACGTTCAAGATGCTGACAGGGGATGAGAGCACCACGGGTGGAGAGGCCTTCATTAACGGGCACAGGTTACGTGGGGCGGGGGGCTGCCTACTGTCCTGGGGATGGGATGGAGTCTGCTTGGAGGGCTCCCAGGATGAAGCCATGTGAGGCCTTTTGTATCCCCGTGGGACTCTGCAGCCTTGTGTCCTCTTGAGTGACCATCAATCTGGGATGTGGGGTAAGAGATGGSCCCTGCATCAAGGCTGTCCAGTGGGATTTTACCTGGGGAAAGATGCTCCAGTGTAAAGAAAGGGGGCTCTGCAATAGTCCTCACAAAAAGAATTCCTTCTCACAACCCCTCCATGCTCTTCCCCACAGCATCCTGAAGGAGCTCCTGCARGTCCAGCAGAGCTTGGGCTATTGCCCCCAGTTCGATGCACTCTTTGATGAGCTGACAGCCCAGGAGCACCTGGAGCTCTACACCCGTCTGCGTGGCATCCCCTGGAAGGATGAGGAGCGGGTAGGGCTCTGGGCAGGCAGTTGGTAATATCCAAGGGCTGGTGCTGTGCCATGGGGATGGCATCTCACTGGGCAGCAATGGCAGCCTGAGCCAGTGTTGCTGCCCTCGTGGCAGTGCCACTCTGGCAGTGGACCACAAAGGGTGCCAGTGCCAAGCACATATACTTGCAGGTCCTCACCAGTGGTCGTGGCTGTGCCAGGGGCTCCCCTGACTGGTACATGGCTTGTAGTCCCCTTGGCAGCTGACATGTGCCAGGGAGCCCAACCTCTGCCAGCCCTGTGGCCTTGGCAGGGTGACAGCAGCCGCCCCATACCTTGCAGGTGGTCAAGTGGGCACTGAAGAAGCTGGAGTTGACCAAGTATGCAGACAAGCCTGCCAGCACCTACAGCGGGGGCAACAAGAGGAAGCTGTCCACAGCCATCGCACTCATTGGATACCCAGCCTTCATCTTTCTGGTGCGCCCTGAGGGTGGRAAAATGACCCTGGGTGGGAGCTGGCCACCCCTGGCTTCACCACTCACCACGTATCTCCTGGAGTGTGGGATCRTAGCGTGAGCTGGACTCAGGACAGGAAGGGAGTGGCAGGGTCCCTCCTAGRGCTGACATGTCTGAGGGTTCTGTCTGTCCCCCAGGATGAGCCAACTACAGGGATGGACCCCAAGGCACGGCGTTTCCTTTGGAACCTCATCCTGGATGTCATCAAAACTGGTCGCTCCGTGGTGCTCACGTCTCACAGGTCCAGGGGGGTTCTGTGCCTTCAGGCACCTGAGGTGCTATCTGGGAGGGAGGGACCTCCCTGGTCCCCAGGGAATGGCATTTGATAGAGGCATGAGGAGCAGGGGGAGCCTGAAACACCCTCTGTTGCCTTTTCTCATCCCTCCCTGGTGGTGAGACCACAKCACTTGGGTGATGGCCTGGGGGCCCAGCTCCCCACCTGCCTCTACCAAAGCCCTGGCAGTGTCCTCCCGTGCCTTCCACTGACCCTACCTTGTCATCACAGCATGGAGGAGTGTGAGGCGCTCTGCACCCGCCTGGCCATCATGGTGAATGGGCGCCTCAAGTGTCTTGGCAGCATCCARCACCTGAAGAACAGGTAAGAGCCTGGTGGGAGCCCAGCACACCTGCMTAGGGCCCAGCAGCSTGTGTGTGCTGCAGGGCAGGAGGGGGCTGTGTTTCCATGTTTGGGTGACAGTGTGGCATCTGTGATGAGACACCAGCCCTTTGTGTGGGTGCCATTTTGGAGGTGGGCAGGGAATGGGCTCCCTGAAGGACCCTGCCAGTGTCCTGGTGTCCAGTAGTGGCTGCCTGAGAGCATTGCCCCCTTCCATGGGGTTATGGGGGTGCAGATRATGTTCCTGTGCAGGTTTGGTGATGGCTACATGATCACAGTGCGCACCAAGTCCAGCCTCAATGTCAAGGAGGTGGTGAGGTTCTTCAACCGTAACTTCCCTGAGGCTGTCCTCAAGGTGAGCTGCCCATGGTGGTCACGTTTTCCTCTGCCAGCCCCCACTTTGGGGCACAAGCAGCCTTCATCCCCCATGGGGTGATGGGAGAGAGTCRGGGAGTGGGGGCTCATTGTCCCCTCTGTGACCCCCCAGGAGCGGCATCACACCAAGGCTCAGTACCAGTTGAAGTCGGACCAGATCTCGCTGGCACAGGTCTTCAGCAAGATGGAGCAGGTGGTGGATGTGCTGGGCATCGAAGACTACTCTGTCAGCCAAACCACACTGGACAACGTAAGACTGGGGCCAGCATGGGTGGCTGGATGCTTGTCTCCAAGGAGRGTGGCCATGACATGGTGCCAGGCAGGATCTGCCTTTGGGGCACAGGGTGGAGCTAGATTGGGTGACATGGTGGCAGCCACCATACAGCTGGATGACCTGGTGGCAGGGGGGTGGATACCTGAGTCTCCTGCCCCTTCCTCCTCAGGTGTTTGTGAATTTTGCCAAGAAGCAAAGTGACAACCTGGAGCAGCAGGAGACAAGCCCCAGCTGTGTCCTGCAGTCGCCCCTGGAGCGCGTGCTGAGCCTGCTGCGCCCCCGTGCTGCCCCCACTGAGCTGCGGGCCCTCGTGGTAGAGGAGCAGGAGGACTTGGAGACTGATGATGAAGGCCTCATCAGCTTTGAGGAGGAAAGGGTGAGCGGTTGTTCCCAGATCTGGTTGTTCCTGGTCCCACCTGTGTCCCTGCTACGTGCCCTGGAACTGGGTGCTGTAGCCCCATGGAAGTAACACGACACAGCCAGGGCCAGGCCCTGGGGGAGTGGGAGCTCTCTGGGAGAAGTGTCTGCTCTGCCACCTGTGCCAGACTCTGGCCCCAGATGTTCTGGGTGTGCTGGCAAAGTGGGCAGCCCTTGAGCCCTGCCCTTGTCTCCCTGCTCAGGCTCAGCTCTCCTTCAACACGGACACGCTGTGCTGAGACCCTGGGGACAGCCATGTTCCCAGCTGTGAAACCACCGAACCCTTCTGGCCTCTCCCCTCCCTTTGCCCCGTTGGAGTGGAGTTGCCGCAGCCGGAGCCACATGTCAGGGAGGACACAGTGGGTACAGCAATGTCTGGATGGACCTTGCAAGCCACCAYTGGGGTGGTTTTTGACCTCTTCAGCTCCGGAGCAGCGTCACTGTGGTGCCAGGGGCATGGTCCTCAACCGGCACCTGCCATGGACGGAGACTGTGAAGGAAAGGACACAGCTTGGTGCCAGCCCCACTCTGGGCAGAGACACAGAGGCTTGCGAGTGGTGCCTTTGGCTGGACACCCATGTTACACTCGCTCCAGGGACCCTTGGCTGTGGGTACTTCCCAGGCTAGGCCCTGTGGAACTAGAAGAAGGATGGTTGCTTCCACATCACCCCTGGCTGGTGCTGCCCTGGGCACTGCAGGGGCAGGTGCTCTGGTGCTTCATCCACGACCGATTTCTGTCACCAGTGGGATGTCACTGGGGGTCTTGGCCCCACTGGTATATCCAGCCCACCCTGGGGTCCATTTGACCCAGCCCTGCCTGGCTTTGGGCACTGGCCTCTTCCCCAGGCAGCAGTGTTGCTGCTGAGGCATGTGGGGGGGCAGAGGGGTATTTCACAGGGTATTTCACATGCTGGCACCAGCTGTTTCTCCCCTCTGCCTCTAACCATGTCCCTCACCCTCAAGTCTCCTTGCCTACCCTCACCACCCACTTCCCCACCACAGGGCATTGCTGCAGCTCTGCCRCCTTTCTGCTGTGTCCCCTTCCATGTCGCTCTTGCCCTGACACTTGTTCCTCAGTGTCCAGCCTTGTATAGGAACCACCTGCACTAGGTTCTTATTGTTGGGTCACTGGTGGTATTGGTAGAGGGGTTGCTGCACCCCGGGATGGCTTTAGAAGCTGGGGTGGCCTTAAGGTACGAGGTTGGGACAGTCTGGGTAGGCGCTGGCACAGCCAGGCAGTGGTGCCCAAGGTGGTGGGGAGGGGAGGATGGACTTCAGGAGTGTGACTGGGCAGCAGTGGGCACCCCCTCAGCCAGAAGTGCCCCCCTTTTTTGCAGAGGGTCCTGCTGCCTTGTCACCCACAGGGACCAAGGCTGGTGCCTGCAGCTCTCAGCGATCTGCAGCTGTGCCTAGAGGTTGTGTGGCAGCAGGGCCTGTCATGCTGACCCCAATCCCCTGCTGCTGGGTGCCAGTCTTTAGCAGCACTCCAGCGTGGCCATGCACCTTCCTGGGGAGCATTGTCTGTCCTGTGTGTTCTGCTGCCCTCTCTGCCACCCTGGCACAGGCTTGGCTGGAGGCCCCGAGCAGCACCTAGCTCTTCTGTTGGCTGCCCTGGGAGGTGGGGGGAGGCTGGCTCTGGTCCACTTGGAGCAGAGCCTGACCTTAACTCCTTATGCCYCCTGGTGCCATCAGCCCCATATACCACCTGCTATAGATTGTGATACTATATACAGTATTTTAAATAGGGGGAAAAGTGGGGGGGAAAAGCTCTATTTTCAGATTTTTCAGACCATATTTTTTTTAATGGCATACGGGAAACTGGCTGAATCTGGGATGGTGTGGGTGGCATACGGGGCACCCCCACCAGCGTGTCCCTGCTCCCTTGCTGGCCGCACTCTGCCTTCCCCAGTGGATGCTGGGGAACAAGCCAGCTCAGTTTGCCCTTTGCCATCAGGGAGAGGGGACGGTGTCATCTTTTAAGTCCTCAGCTGTCACCTGAGTGGCACTCTGGGGCACCCCAGAGTGGGCAGTGTTGCTGTGCTCTGGGCTTTATCCTCGCCCCATACCTGCCCTACTRGACTATCGCTCAGGGCTCCACCAGGGCACTGGCACCCCAGTCACAGAGTGTCTCTTCCATCCCCAAGTCTTCCCCCTGTCACCATGCTGTCATGCCCATGGCTTCTGAGGTGTCCATACAGCTTGGGTGGCCATGGTGGCCTCCCTGCCCTTGGCTTAGGGCTGCYGGGGGACAGACCCTGCTGCAGCCASTCCAAGGGTGGGAGGAGGAGGGTTGTGCCCCAGAGCATTGCCCCAGGGCAGGGATGGCTGCTGCCTTAACACTGTTGACTTCGTTGAGTTTGGCCCTGCTTCCGGCCTTGCCTCGCTTTGTACGTCCTTGGCCACCAGCYGTGGGCATAGCGCCAGTGCCATGCTCAGCCCCAGGCATGGGGCCCCTGGGGGTGGGGACTTCTTGGAGCTGCCTGTACATTGCTAGCAAAAAAAAAAAAAAGATGAAATGTAAAAATAATGACTGTTTTAAATAAAAAATAATAACTGGATCTATTGAGACTGTAGTTGGGCATGGGGGGCGAGTGGCAGGGCTGGGCATCTGGGAGAGCCGCGCTGAGGAAGGCAGTGGGAGCGTGCATGGTGGGGGTGCAGGACCCTGCTAGGGGCAAGGAGTGCTGGGCACAACACAGGGCTGTGCCCAGTGCTTGGCATCATGCAGGCACTGTGGGGTGACTGAGGGTGCAGGCAGGAGCAGCAGCAGCTGGTAATGCCACCAGCTCCCCTCTTGGCAGCAGCCACGGTGGCAGGGCCCCACGGCAGGGCGTCCYGTCTGAGCCATGGGGCCAGGCGTGGGTGGCAGTGGGTGCACCCAGAGGAGGAATGTGGGCTGGGAGGGGCCGCAGCTTCAGCTGGGGCACTCAGGGCGCAGCCAGCAGTGCAGCAGCAGCCACCACGCAGCATGGCTGAGAAACCCCAAATCCAGCTCTTCATCAAGGTGAGGGGGGTCCTGTGGGCAGGGTCTCAGGCCAGTGGGTATCCCTGGCTGCCTGGCAGTGCTGTGGTGGGGTGGCTGGGCTGCCCCTACCCACTGCAATACCCAGATGTGGGGCACTGAACAGGCAGGGGGGTCAGGCACRGGCTATGGGGCTGGCAACAGGCAGTGGGGCAGGCAGTGGACAGCAGGCAGTGGGGGGACAGGTAGTGGGCAGCTCAGGCTCTCCTCCAGGCACACCACTTGCTGCTGCCAGACCTGCAGGCACAGGGGCTGTGGGGGCTCAACCTGGGGAYGCTGGTCTAGGATGGCCCCTCAAAGCAGGGGCCAGCACCACATCATCTGCACTTGCCAGGCCTCCCCAGCCACTACCAGCCAGGGCAGTGTATCCGGCTGTGCAGGGCAGGATAGGGCTCACCCAGGATTGTGGCTGGRGTTCAGAGCCACCAGTATCACTGTGACTTTCCCCCAGCAGTCTCTACTGCTGGACTGTCTTGCTGCCACTACTGGTCCCAAGCCCTTGTCCCCTCAGCACKGTTAGGTCCCCAGAGGGTGCCAGGGTCAGCACCTGGTGTGCCACATAGATGCTTGAGGGTGTGGCACTAAGGCCCTGGGGACAGGCARGGGCCAGGGGCTGGTGCCCTGCCTGGCATAGAAGGTGCCATGGATTGCAGCAGTTTGCCAGGCTGGGCTGGGGCATGTGTTCTGCCATCTTCTTCCTGTACCCACTGGGGCCACACCAGCACAAAAGGGCAGCTGAGCTCTCCTTCTGTGCCCACAGGCAAGTGAGGACGGGGAGAGCGTGGGGCACTGCCCCTTCTGCCAGCGGCTCTTCATGGTGCTGCTGCTCAAAGGGGTGCCCTTCACCCTCACCACTGTGGATGTGAAGAGGTAAGAGGTGGCCCCCTCGAAATGGGTGCCAGGGCCATGGGCAGGGTCGGGGGGGTTTGGTCCCCAGCAGTTTGGGAAGGGATGTGAAGGGTGAAGGGTACTATGGGATGCATGGAACTCTTCGTGCTCCCCAGGTGACCACTGGTGCCTGGGAGAGGTCGGTGGTTATTTCCTTGGGCACACAGTGAGGCAGGAGTGGCCTGGGGGCACCACTTTGAGGACCAACCCCTCAGAACTCCCTTTGCTTGGGACACACATGCATATATGAACAAACACACACACACACACACGGTGCCCTGCAGAGCACTGGACGTGCCAGGCATCAGCCATGTCCCCATCTCCCACAGGGCATTGGACGTGCTGAAGGACTTTGCACCRGGTGCCCAGCTGCCTGTTCTGCTCTACAATGGCGAGCCCAAGACTGACACCATCACCATTGAGGAGTTCCTGGAGGACCAGCTGGGCCCCCCCATGTCAGTGGCTGGTGCTGCCTTGAGAGGAGGAATGGGCCCCCCAAAGAAGGGCAGGACAGGCTGAGGGAAGAGGGGCCTGACAGTGAATGAGCCTGTGAGCCTCTGCCACATGCCTCAGCTGTGCCCATGTCCCCACAGGTGCCCCAGTCTGCTCCCACGGTACCCAGAGTCAAGCCTGGCTGGGAAYGATATCTTCCACAAGTTCTCTGCCTTCATCAAGAACCCAGTGCCTGCCCAGGATGAGGGTGAGGAGCGAGTAGGGGTGCAAGCTCAGGTGCCACACCCCAAAGCCTAGCCTGGTCGCACTGAGCCTTCCCAGTACCCCACCCAGTCCAGGTCTGTCCAGGCACCGCCCTCCCTGTGCGGCTCAGGGTGGCAGTGCCAGGTCTCTGTGGGAGGGCAGAGGCAGGTGCCAGCAGGCCGACAGGTGCTGCCTGGACACAGGGCTGGGCTGGCAGGAGGCCACAGCAGAGCAGGGGCCCCATGCCCTTACCTGGCCACCCTCCCTGCAGCGCTACAGCGGAGCCTGCTGCGGGCCCTGCTGAAGCTGGATGAGTACCTGGCTGCCCCTCTGGAGCACGAGCTGGCCCGAGATCCCCATCTCCGGGCCTCCCAGCGCCCCTTCCTCGATGGAGACTACCTCACACTGGCTGACTGCAACCTGCTGCCCAAGCTCAATATTGTTCAGGTAAGCTAGGGGCATTACAGTACCATTTCCTTCTCCTTTCCCTGGCATCCCCATGCCATTAGCCTCATGATCTCACTTTCCCCTTGGTGCCTGCAGCAACCCCCTGCTCCTTCCCCAGTTGCTCTGTCAGCTGTGTCCCCCAGCCTCCCCCTCCCCAGGAGGCCTGCCTAGCACAGTGCCCTCCCACAGATCCCACTACCCTCTGCATCCCCTCCCAAATGCCAGCCCTCAACTGTCCCCTAGCCCCCTGCCACTCTTCCAGACTGATGCCTGCCCTGGTGGTGGGGCACTCCTCGGCACAGTGTCAGGTAAGGCTCCCCCATTTGTGCCTGCAGGTTGTGTGCCAGCACTACCGTCGCTTTGGGATCCCCAAGGACCTGCGGGGCGTGTGGCGGTACCTCAACAGGGCCAGTGAAACCAAAGAGTTCAAATACACCTGCCCCAATAGCCAGGAGATTATACAAGCCTATCGTTCTGTGGTCCAGGCACTGCAGTGAGCCAGGCACGTGCCCTGGTGGGCGTAGGGCCAAGGTTGGGGTCAGGCAGGAGGTCAGTGCCCACCCTGGCCCTGCCTGCWGGGGCTCAGGAAGGCTGAGCACAAGCTGGGCCCCTCGCACCCAATTTCCCTCCACTGGTACTCAGGTGCCAGCAAGAATCTGCAGTGCTCTGAGCCCCTCTTGTGCCACCCACCCTTCCTCCCAGCCAGGACAAGCTCTGTGGCCCCTCAAGCATCAGGATGTGGGTAAGGGAGCAGAGCTACAGGGACCATCAGTGCCAAAGCTATGCCTTGYTGAGGGTAGGGATAGAGCTGGGAAGAACAAGCTGCCCTGTAGCCACTTGCATAGGCACATTGTGCCACTCGCCTGAGCAGCAGGCACCACAGGCTGCCCTCATACCTGCGCCAGGTGAGGGGACCCAAAAGAGCCATAGAGAAACCTGGGGACAGAGCTGGAGAAAGATGGCACAGGCAATGGCCAGAGAATGAGAACTCGCTGTCAGAAAGCTCTCAGCAGATTTGGGGGTTATGATGAGGGGAAAACCCAAGCTAAGCTTCAGAGCTCCTGGAAATCAATAAAGGCTTTGCAACTGAGACCAGTGTGAGTCTGGAGTGATTACCCCAGCAGCTCCTCCCTCACAGGGCTTTGCAGGAGCTCTTCATCCTTTCCCACTGCYCAGAAAGGCAGAGCCCACCCTCCCAGCTCTCCAAAGCGGTTGGCCAGGCTCTAACCACCCACCCACCAGCCCACTTGCAAAAAGCGGGAAGGGAAGGGAACTTCTCTGAGGCCCAGACCTTCAGGTTCTGCTGAAACAGGCCCAAGGCTTCCAGAGAAAGGGAGAGGCAGGATGAACAGACACACCCGGAAAGACTGRCTGGTGAAAAACACCTTTACTGGGAAGAAGTGAAGCACAGGTGATCTTTCCATTCCATGGTATARAAGTTCCATCCAAACCCCACCAGTTCACAGTGAGGCCAGGAGGTGGTCCCTGCCAGCAGGGAAGAGCTGCAGGGGAAAACCCCACCATGCTGGTGTCCCTCCTGCTTCATCTGTCCCCACCAAAAGCCCTGCCACCACCACAGCTGAGGGGTGGCTGCCAGGTGCTACTGGCTCTGTTGTGTCCCTGGGTGCAAGAWGCTCAACAGGCCCAGAACACAGGGACACCCCCTCCTTCAGACACAGGGGTCTATAGGGCTGTCAKCAGGGCATAGGACAGCACCTGTCAGGAGTCCTCGAAATTCACGCCAGATGGTGCTTTCTTGCTGGAAGGAGATGGAGGAAGGATCAGAGCCTCGAGCTCCATGCCCTGCTGCCACACAACTCCAGAGCAGAGCACACAGGATCCCCAGTGAGCAGTACCCAGCCCCAGCACTGACCTTTTGAAACCAGGGTTAATGAGAGACTCCCCCGGGACCTTCCTCTTGGCTGGCAAAGCTGAGCCAGAAGCCAAACTCTTCTTGGGGCTGGGGTCTGCTTGAGTCAGTAACAAGCAGCACACAGATTACAAGTTAGCCAGGAGCTCCAGCAGCCCTGCCAGTCCCTCCAGAGCCAGCCGGAGCCTCCAGCAGCCCTGCCAGTGCCTCCAGCAGCCCAGCCTGGCAAGACCAGCAGCTATGAAGGGTGAGGAAGGGCTAAACTTGGTCTCCTCTCTCAAAGGAGCCATCAACCTGCCAACAGTCTGGAAGCACAGCAAAGCCTGCCCTCCTTCAGAGGCTGGCAATGCTCAGCCTTTGACCCAAGCATTCCAGACACTATGAGGCCCACCACACTGAACCCTGCCCCTGCTCTGCTGGGAAGAGCACCAGGACAGCCAAGAGACACAGCTGAGGGCACTCAGTGTCCAGAGGCCACATGGATACAGGACCAGCAGCCTCCAGAGTGGAAAGAACAGACTGTGGGACCATGGCAGTGCCTACCTGGCAGGAATAGTTGCTGGCTCTGGGCAGCTTTCTTGTCAGGACTGCAGGAAGATGCCAATGTCTSCACTGCTACTGAGACAAGAGCCAGAGCCAAAGCTTGTGACAACATCCCCCAATACTGCATGCAGCATCTCAAGCCTTCCCAGCAAGCTCCCACTACAGACAAACTAAGCATCATTCTCCTCTCAGCACTTCCAGCCATACTGCTGTTGCTCCAAAATCTTCCCAGACCCTTCTGTCAGAGAAGTCTGTAAGGTGACTCGAACATTCGGGATGCTGGTGTGGTGCTGGCCATGCAGACAGAGCTGTGTTTTTGCACAGAGACACCCCACTGTGTCCTCTGGGCCCAGGCAGTCTTTTCTGCCTGGAAGGGTCTGGTGMAGACCCTGGCCAGCTTTGAGAATTGGCCAGCCCAGACAGGGAAGCAATGGCAGCAGCTCTGCTGCTGGCCCACTGGGAYTGGTGAGAAGAAACTACCTGGGGAGGCACACCCCTCTCACGAGTGACTGAGCTCGGGCACCCAGGGTACTTTAGGTGGGAGTGATGATTCCATGAAGGTGGCAGGAGCTGCTCGCCCTCCCCCCTTCTAAACCCACCACGGACCTTCCAGGCGCCTCTCCAGGCTCTCGATRCAGCTGGCCATGCCGAAGACCAGCGCCTGCAGCTGGCTCCGCGCCTCGGCGGCGGGCAGCTGGACGAGGGTCACGGCCGGGCAGCGCGGCTCCTCCGGCAGCCGCAGCGTGGCCGAACCCGGGCCCAGGCTCAGCGCAGCGGCCCCGTGACCCAGGGCGGCCCTGCGGGGAGCGGGGGTGAGGGGAGCGGGGGAGAGGGGGAGCCCCGGACAAGGTGGGGCCCGGGCTGAGGGGAGACCGAGGCGAGCGGGTGCCCGTGGCGATGCGGTCCGAGGGTGGCGGTACCCACCTGAGCACAGCGCCGTGTTCCTCCGGCGGGCACCGCTACAGGGGAGAGGAGGAGAGAATGTCCAACACGGCCTAATGTGGGCCGGCTCCATTCCTGCCCCGCCGGCACCTCCCTGCCACCCACCCCACACACACCGCAGTACATACGCAGCTGAGCGCCGGGCACTCGCCGAGCTCCCCGGCCCACACCTCCATCGCGTCGGTCACACTGCGGGAGGAAGCGGCTCAGGCCAGGGCTGCGCCACCCCCGTCCGGCTCCRTGCCCACCCCCCCATCAGGTTCTGCTCCCGCCCCGCTCTCACTAGACAGCGCCGTCGGGCCCGCAGTAGCAGAGGAATCGGCTCGTCCCGGCTCGCAACAAGTGAAAGGACCCGGCGGGCTCCGCCATGGCCGCGGCGGAAAGGGCGGGCGGAAGGGGCGGGCGGGAGCAGCGAGTCCTGTCCAGGGCGGGGTCAGAGAGCCCCACCATGGTGAACCTGGGCGTGCGGCGAGTGGAGGATGATGTAGCCGCCAAGCACCCGGTGCGCCCCGCGGGGGACGGGCTGGGGGTCTGGGGCTGTGGGAGAGCCGGGGCTGTGGGAGGGCCGGGGCTGTGGGAGGGCCGGGGCTGAAGGGGCCGGGGCTGAAGGGGCCGGGGCTGAAGGGGCCGGGTGGGCCTTCGGCCCCGGCACTGACGCGTCCCCGCAGGCGCTGCAGCAGTACGCCGCTTGCCAGTCCCACGCCTTCATGAAGGGCATCGGCACCTTCCTGGCAGGTAAGGGCCGGTCCAGCCACCCTGGCAGCCCCGCGAGCCCCCAGCAGCTCGGCCGCTCCCCGGGCCGTTCCCGGTAACTCCGTTCTCGCAGGCAGCGTGGCAGCATTCGCCGTGCAGAAGCTGGCGCGGCAGAAGCTGCCGTACAGTCCGCAGTGGAGCCTGCTGCTGGCCGCGGGTAAGTGYCCGGTCCGGGCGGTGTGGAGGGGTGTTTGCCATTGGCATGGGGGCTCTTCCCTGGCTCCACCCAGCTCCCTGCGCCTCGGCCCCGAGGGCGCAGGAGGATTCGTGGCAGCAGGTGCTGTCCCCACCAAGGTGCTGCTGTCACTCAGGAA
This sequence comes from Malurus melanocephalus, assembly GCF_030028575.1. NCBI lineage: Eukaryota > Metazoa > Chordata > Aves > Passeriformes > Maluridae > Malurus > Malurus melanocephalus. Next base: position 222,635 of record NW_026623915.1, on the reverse strand, counting down.
CATCTCGGTCTCCCCAGCTGCAGGGTCCCTCGGGAGCTACGTGGTAACCAGAGCTGAGACGCAGAAATGCTCCGACTTCTGGATTTACCTGGAGACAGGCAAGTCCCCACAGGAGCTCACCGTGACTGCTGGGGTGTCTCAGCCTGCAGGTACAGTCATATCTTCCTACTGCTTTCCCTGAGCTTGTCATGCCTGATTCTTCCCTGCTGCAATAAYTACTTTGCTGTTTCTGTCTCATAATTAACCTGGTGATTGTGTCATTGCCAAATTCTCTGTATAAGTGCCACATTGGCACCTCGCAGCCAAGGGATGGGAGCAAGAGCATCCATGGTAGGTGGACCTCCCTGCCTGGTTTTGTGCCTCCCACGTCCTTCTGTGCTCCTGGCACAGTGGGTTCCTGGTGATATGGGTTAGGTGCACTTGCTGCTTGCTTTGGGTATTCGTGACAGCCAACACAAAAGCTCATTTGCTGGAAGAGGAAGGAGAAGAGAAAGGATGGAGAGAGCAACTGAGGTGTGGAGGGGTTTGCTGCTCTATAGGGTGGGCAGAACTGGAGGGGCATYGAGACAGGTGCTGCTGGACAAACCTCATGGCTGCTTGCTGCTCTCTCGCACACATATTTTGAGCTCCCAAGGCTGAGTTAACTTGACAAGGCTTTACATGCTTCACCAAGGCTCTGTGGTTCTTTGCCCACYCTTGGCAAACTCACCAGGGTAGTTGGAGGTCCAGGAAACTTGTATTTTCTGTTGCAGAAAACCTCCCCAGTGCAGAGGACAGGGACAGCACTGCGACACTGGTGAGGAGGAACAGGTATGGTGACATGGTGGAGTAGCCAGCAGACCATCGCATGCTGTGCCCATGTCCCACTTCACTCTCTCCTGCCTGCCCAACCCGACGCTTCCCGTGCTTGCCTGTGAGGCTGGTGGGCTTGACAACAYTGCTGGGAAGCTCAAAGGACTTGATCCTGCAGTGAGAATGGGTGGAGGTGCCTCAAGGATTGCTGCTGCCCGTCCCATGACCTCTGCACATTGCACTGGGGCTACAATAAAAGTTGAGAGTTGAAGGCACTTGTTKTGGATGAGGTGAAGGACAGAGCAGGTGGTGAATGTCAGCCTGAGGCAACCTCTGCAGTAAATGTTGGAGCAGAGAGCTCTGGTCCCTCTGTGGCAGTGGCACTCAGCACCTTCATTGCTCTGGAGTGGCTGCAGGCACAGACCAGTCTGGGCTAAATTGTGAGATTACAACTGTTGCTGTGTCCTCCTATGTTTCCTGAGCCCAGCCAATCCCCATGTCCCTTCCTCYGCAGCAGCATTTTCATACCCACCTGTGCAGGCCTGAGCTGAGCCCCACAGCTGGGTGGCCTCTGGGGTGTCCTCTTCCCCTGCAACAGGGGTGACCATGTGCCCAAGGCCCCTCTCTGCAGTGCTTACCTGTCACTAGCTAGTCCCAGATTGCCCATCCAGATCCAAAACTAGTTGGCAAGGGAATGRTACTGCCCCGAATCCCATGCATGCAGCGGAGCCTGTGGGTTTTTTCCTAATGTCAAACTCCAAGTCTTGACTAGGTAAACTGTCTGCTCTTGGTGAATGTCCAGCTATGATGCAGCTGCAGCTGAATTTCTTAGAAGAGGAAACCCAGCCTGGGTTTTGGGAGCTGCCTGKGTTCTTAAAGCAACGTTTCAGTTTTAGGAACCAGATGTGCCTCCACCTTTCTGTGAGATATATAGACAGGCCCTGAGCCTCACCACAGGAGGGAGTCCCTGTGCTGAGGAAATGAGCTTGGGGAGAAAACTGGGTTTGGGGGTTCACAGCATCATCTGAACTGGGATCAGGTTTGCCCTGGGCAGAGGAGATGTGGGAAAGCCAGTGGAAGAGCTGAAAGCAAAGTGCTGCAGGGAACAGATGTATTAAGCCAAGCATTCCCAGAGCTCAGCTGGAGCAGGGAAGAGAGTTGAGAAGTAAGCAAACCCATAGAGCAGAGTTAGTGCTGCCAGCAGGAGCAGTGAGAAACTGCAGCTCCCTACAGCCACTCCTCTCCAGTGTTCATGGAACKTCCAGGGCAGGGGRCAGCTTCCTGATGGATTGCAGAGCTGGGACCAGCCCTATGCAGCTGCCGGGCACCAGAATATGTGTCCTGGCGTCTCTGAGCTGCCAGTGACTGCAGCAGCAAATGTAAGCTGCTCTGCTGCCCTTGAGCACCAGAGCTGGGCCCTGGCATCTGAGGCTGCTGCAGGTTGTTTTCCATGGGGGCTGTGGCAGTGAGGGGCAGCTTGAGCTTTCTGCTCCCAGCTTTGGGGTGACTGCGCCTCCAGCACTGGGGAAATCTGAACGTGGTGACTGGTCGGCTGGAGGTCCTGCACCTCCAGGTGGGCCTGGGTCTGGAGTGAGATTTCCAGCCCACCTTGGTCTGTTTGAAGTGGGCTCTGGGCTGGTAGAGCCATAATGTTCAGCACTCGACAGGCTGCAAGGGCTGAGACCTTTGGGCAGAGCCTCACCTGTGGATGTGGCTGAGGGGCTCTGCCCCCATAGGACAGCCAGGCTGAATTGGCTGTTACTGATAACAAGCAACCAAGCCATAGCAGTGGTTATAAAGGTTTATTTCAGATTATTAAAAATACTCAAACAAAACCAAATCTTCATGTTTGCACATCCTTGTTCTTATTCAATTGGAAACAAAGGTGCATCCTCCCAACTGCCTGGTGTGTGGTGATACCAGGCTGAAATCCTGGTGTGGAGCAAAGCCTCCACTGCAGGAGCCCATTGCCTCTGTGCTGGCATGGCCATGCACCATGAAGCCGCAGGAACTGGGGCATGCAGGAGTCTCTGGCTGTGGCAAAGGCAAGTCTAGCTTAAGAACCATGGGGATAGGGAAGACACCATGTCTGGTTGTTGAAGCTGGACTTGGAAGCTGCCATCTCCCCATGTCTGGTTGTTGCTAAGTCCTTATCGAGATTTGAGGCCAATGGCCAAGGCCAAGACTTTGCCTTCAGAAAGGTCAGTGGGGTTTGTGCATCAGCCAGAAAAACAGTGAGCTTTGGGTGATGCCCAGAGCTCCCCAGGAGGCAGGGCTGATGCTCCAGGGACAGGCTAGTGAGGTCAGCTATAAGGACTAGTGTGAGTAATATTCCCCACTCATCCACCTATGCATGAAAATTAATCCTGTTSTTGCCTGCATTCATTGGCCCAGTCCAGCTCAGCTCTGGTGACAAAAAGATGTCCTTGCTCTGAATGTCCCATTTCCGAGCCTGCTCCAGGGTCCATCCTTGACTARTGCTGGGAAACCTTTAAGCCTTTCTCCCACGGGCAGTGATCCTCTTCTGTCCATCCTTTCCTGCAGCTTGAGGGCAAGGGGAGGGCAAAAGGGGATAGCTTTCCTTCTGGGATGGTGTCAGGCCTTGGAGGAGGACATKGAGCACTTGCCACATCGCAAGCATTCAGACCATAGAGCCTCCAGCAGGTAGGATGGTGCTGGTCCTGCAGACACGGCCCACCCTGTCCCTGCCATCAGATTATGCTGGACTTGCTGTGCCGGAGCAGGCAGATGGCAGTCACRAGGGACGTCAGGGTGGTAACCACAAAGAGCAGGATGAGGATGACCCAGTAGTTGTACAACATGCTTTTGTGGGAGGAGGGCTTCTCTGCTGGGATCATGTTGGTGAAGTTCAGCATGTAGCCAAGGGCCCAGCCAATTGAGGTGTCTCCTGCCTGTGGAAACAGCATGGCATGGTCACCACCCAGCCAGCCCAGCAGAATGGGCTTCAAAAGACCTTGGAATCATAGAATCATGGAATCATTAGATGTCTTTTTCAACTTTAAGATCATGGAGTCCCAACCAGTAACACCAGCCACCACTAAACTATGTCCCCAAGTGCCACATTCACACGTTTTAAGTCCCTCCAGGGATGGTAACATCCATAGGCAGCCTGTTACAATGCCTGACCACACTTTGCATGAAGGAATTTTCCCTAAAATCTAATTGAAACCTCCCCTGCACAACTAGAGGCTATTTCCTCATCCCGTCACTTGTCACTTGAGAGAAGGGAGCAACTCCCACCTGCTTACAACCTCCTTTCAGGGTTTTGTAGAGAGTGAGAAGTAAGAGTCCCCCTTGAGCTTCCTTTCCTCCAGGCTGAGCTCCCCTAGCTCCCTCAGCTGCTCCTCATAGGACTTGAGCTCCAGACCTTTCAGGGACTACCTCAGTGTCAGCCCAGGGGAGAAGAAGAGTGTGAGGGAGCCCAAAACCACCCAAGCCCCTGCTCACCCACAGGTCCAGCCAGCCAGGGACAGAGCTCCAGGCTCATCCCCTGGGAGTAAAACCTTGTACACTCAGGCCAGTCCTGATCTCCTTGCACATCCCATGGCATATGCAGACGAAAGTGGGATCCTGCCTTGAGGTAACTTCCCAAAAAGCCTCGGCAAAGCATCGTTTGGGATGGCTGGTATCAAGGGTCAAGGAAGAGCTAAAGGACCTGACCCCATTGACCACCCTACAGCCAACTCAGCTCATTTTTTTCCATCCCCCAGGAGATCCCTCCAAAAAGTGAGAGTTGCAATCTGCCACTGTTCCCTGAGATCTTCCTTCAGTCTGCTTGTCTCTTTCTGTGTGGCCTCATATCTCCTGCACGGTTCCTTGGCCTAACTCCAAACATCCCATGGGATGGGGATGTATTGTGGTGCTACCTACCTTCTTCTGGAAGGCGATGTTGGGGAAGGAGTAGTTGTTGAAGTTGTAGCCTTTGGTGGTGAGCAAATACACAAATGTGCTGACAGCGCAGTAATCTGGCAGCCTCTTCTCCAGTTTGGGGGCTTTCTGGAGGAGCTGGATGTGATGCACAGAGGGTAAGAGAGGAGGGGTCAAGCCAGTAGTGGCCAGGCTTGTGTCTGTGGCCTGAAGTTCAGGCTGGTTGCACCTTTGAGTCCAAGGTTGCCCATACCTACCTGAGCCCCCTCCCAGCGGGAGCCATCAATTGCCTTTCCCCCTAGTCCCATCAGTGCCAGGAAACCCAGTGTTCTCCAAGGGTTGCCCTCAAAGCCTGGGTGATGCCCCACATGAAGCAGCCCCCTCCTTCCCCCCCTGTCCAAGGAGCCCACCTCACTCCATCTGGTGGCACAGATGGYCTCTGCAGCATCCTTTAGGTCACTGGGCAGGTGCACAGATCTCCCCATCACAGTCTGGATGAAGTCCACCGTGTAGAAGAAGGCAGAGAAGGCCTGATGGAGGGAAAGGAGAAGCTGTGGGACGGGCTGGGAAAAAATGCCATTACCATGAGCAGACACTCCGACCAGCAGGGTGGGCACCAGCAACTGCCCATGCAGAGCTGGCTTTGCTGCCACACGATGCTGGGGAGCTGGGCACAACCTGCCCAGCCTGCATCCAGGTCACTACCCTGCTCCATGCTGGGACTTACAATGAAGTTTCCTGAAACCTTTGGCTGGAAAACACCATCAAAGGAGCAGTGGGAAAAGGAGCAGTTGGTGAAGTCGAAGAGCTTGCTGACATGCAAAGCACAGAGGTTCCCGTTCCCAGTGCCGACCAAGGTAACGGTGGTGTCAAGGGCGAAGCTTGGCCTCTCCTTCTCCGTGCAGGGGCTGTCATAGATGCTGCTCAGCAACAGGCTCTTGTTGTAGCCCATGGGCCAGCAGGGATGGGAAACAGTTTCTTGGTAGCTCTCAGCCTGCCAGAGGAGGSACACACAGGACATTACCATAGCCACAGCTCCCCCAGAGCTTGAGCAGCGAGACACAGAGCAATTGCCACAAGTGTCTCAAGATGGCTTGGGGTGTCTTGGCTCTAGCCAAGGCCTGCATTGCCTAATGGAGATGGTGGGAGGAAGCCCTGGGAACACGGGACAGGGTTGGGGACAAAACCCAAGAGTTGGCTGGGTGTGCAGCTGGCCCAGGGCTGGGGGACAGTGTAAACACCAGGGTGAGGGGGCAACTGGGGGTCATGACAGCCAGCATCCACAGCAAGTGCACACTGTACCTGGAGGATTTTGGAGAGCAGCCTCTTGAGGACCTGATCCCTTCCATAGCAGAGGAAGCTGTGTGTGTATACTCTGTATACCTGGCCATACAACTTCAGGATCACCTCGTTTCTGGGGTTTTCAATGGTGTCCCCGGTTTCAAAGGTGATCTGTGTGGAAGCACCCCCGAAGTCCATGGCCCCCAGGGTCTTCCTCTGAGGTTGTATCCATTCTCCAAGCCACCCACGCTGAGCCATACAGAGGACAAGAGCAGGCATAAGGATATGATGAGCTGCTCAGCCACCACAGCCACCCCACTGTGCACCACCATCCCCTGCCCACCTTGATGAAGTTCTCCAGGAGGTAGTTTGCAGTGACCCAGCCAAAGACCCCTTCTTCTTCCCCTGACAGGATCTTTGCTCCCCGGAAATCAAAGGGGTATGTCTTCACCGTGGTTGCCACAGCTCTGAGGACAGCGTCTGACGCCTGTGAGTCTGCAATTCTATGTGCCAAGTGAGAGGGCAGAGTGACAGGGCWGGGCCACAGTGCAGCAGAGCCCTCCCTGTCCTAACTGCCTTTGGCAGCCAGCACTGCCATAGCATGGGGTGTTACCAAGGCAAGCCCTTGCCTGGGTACCTATAGGCATAGCCCAGAAATCCACCAGCTAATTCCCTTTGTCTTTGCTAGAGGAGGCAGGTAGCAGGAATGGAAGTGTGCTCCCTCCTATTGGGAAGATGGGATCCRTCCTTCTTTGACTGGGTGAGGGGAGTACAACTCCTCCTTTGAGCCTGTCCCATCAGGCTGGCAGTGGGTGCAGGGGATTTTCCTCCTAGCAAACCAGAAAGTCTGATGGATTATTCTGGTGCTGGCCCCACACCAGCTCCTTTCCACTAGGGCTGTGCTGGCTGTGCCCTGCAGAGYGTATCCTGTTCTGAATGGCAGGACCCTGCAAGGGACACAGCACTGGGCAGCTGGGTGGTGAAGARCTTTGCCCAGCAAAGGGGCAACATTTCAGCCACCCTTCAGCACTTCCAACCCTGCTGTGCATGGCAAGCTGGCATGTCAGGGTGGCATGGCAGAGCGACATGAYGGGGTCCCCTGAGCACTTACTTGAGCAAGCGCATGCCAGCTGTGGCACCAAGGTAAAGTGGGGTGCCCAYGTGCTTTTCCTGGGGCACATCTCTCAGGGCCTGGTTCAGGCAGTGCTCCAGGCTTGCCCCAGCCGCTGGAGGGTTCAAGCTGTAGCTGGAAATGCCAGGACCTGTGGAGAGGAAACAGCATTGCTCCCTGCAGGTGAGGGGATGATGCTCAGYGGGAGGATGCCTGGTGAGCAGCTTTGCCCTTTCCAGGTATCCAAAAGGCAGATTTCTATAGGCATGGAGTCATCCAGGGTCCAGCCACATCTCCCTGACCMCACTGCATCCCCTGCTGGCTGACAGTCTGGAAAAGGTTAATAAATGGAGAGTGGGAAACCATCCCTGGCTCCTCACTGGGCTAGGCAGGGAGCTGGTGGTTCTGTAACTGTCAGGAAAAGATAAACCACAAGCATGCACGGCTGCAAGCTTTGAGGGGAGTTGGGAGACATTTTGGGAATRGAGCTGAACCCTTTAGAATATGTCACTGCACTGGTGAATACAGAGGAGGCAGCTGGGTATGGCAGGGGCACTCACACCATGCTGCCCTGCCACAGGTACACAACAGACATCACCACCAGCCCCRGGCCCTGGGCCAGGGCCAGCCCTTACCCTCCACATCGCACATGCTGTGCTCGCTGACCACCCCGGTGTCGTTCTCCTTGTCTGCAGGCCACTTGTAGATGAACATGGCGGTGTGGGAGGACCCAGCATCCAGCACAATGCCGTACTGCAGGGGGAAGGCAGTGGGTCAGGCCTGGAGGCAGAAGGCCCCGTGGCTGCTCCAGCCCTTCCCAACGGAAGGTACTGGGGCTCAGTACACAATCACTCATGCCCTGGTGGTGCCCAGCAGCTCTGCAGCATCATCTAGCCGAGGCAGGCTCTGGTCAGCCCAGCTSAGCCCACACCTGCCTGAACAGAGCACAGCCTGGGATGTGACTGGGAGTAGGATATTGGCCATCCTGGGATACTGTTTGGAACAGCACAGGGACTCTGACTTTTTCAGTATGGGGACCTCCTTGAGTGCAGCCTGGGAGGCTCTTCCCCTACTGCAGGCTACCATTGCTCCTGGCCACCTCCATCTGTGGTGAGCAAAGCTGGCAGATCCCTGAGACTGGTGGTGGGGAGGGACACCTGGAATGGCTCCTCAGGATGCTCTTGCCAAAGAAAGGCAGTCAGGCCCCTCATCCCTCCTGCCCTTGTATGGCTCGGCCATTCTCTGGCTATAAATAACCCTGCTCCGCCTGCCAAACAAGSTTACCCAACTCCCAGGGAGGGGACACCCTACATGCTGCCTGCAGCCCCCGAGGGCAGACCACTCTGCCTGACCCCCACTGCCCATGGTCTCAGGGCTGCCCACACTGGCCCCTGCCCTTCTCCAACTGAGCTTCTCTGGGGTGAAGCTATCTAAGGCTTCCTATGACGCTCTGCTTCTGCCCTGCCCAGACACAATGGAGCCGAGGGCTGGAATAGGCAGCTTCTCTCCCTGCCCGGCTGAGAGCCACCCCAGCCCTGCCTGCTGTGAGTGCCTCATGCCACCCCAGTCCCTATCATCTGGTTTTCGCCAGCTCAAACAGCAGAAGTGTCAGGCCAAAGGCAGGGACACCTGAGGTTCCCACTTAGAGGYAGCCCAAATTCCCCTGTGAAACCATGGCCCTGCACCAGTAGTGCCTCCTGSTCCCTCAGGAAACCATCTCACATTGGTGACCCCACCCCTGCYCCACCTCCTCTGGTAACTTTCTCATGCCCTCGGCCAAAAGCCATGAGCCAGCAGAGAATCCCCCTCTGCCCGGCTGGTGCAGTGGAGCAGCTTCAGCTCCTGTCCAACCCTGCAGAGAAAAGGAAGGAGGCTGACAACTCCCCCTAACACCCCTCCCCAGGCTCCTGGGCTGGGTGCTGGGATGAGTGCTCCAGCAGGCTTAGAGGGCTCTCCATATCCTCTCTGCCCAGCACATGGCACCCTAGTCCATTCCCACCAGAGCAACCTCTGYCTTGCCTGCCCACCCTAGGGTCCCATGTCACCCCTGTGTCCCCAGATGAGCAGTCATCCACCAGGCACAGGGAACTCTGAGGATGGTTCAGGCCCAGGAACCCCCTCTGTCCACCTCTGTGGYACATGTGCCCATGGACCCTGCAGCCACCATGCAGATGTCTCTGGTTTGCTCACAAGACACTGCATTGCCCCAATTATCCCCTGAAGTGACACTAGCAAGAGCAGGGTGACAAAGGGAAAGCATAGTCCCCAAAGGGAAAGCATCGATAGGTCATCCCCAAACCCAGGCTGAGCACAATGAGGACCTTGGTAGCAGTCTCCAGCTTGGGGATGTCATGGAGAGGCTGGAGTCCACAGAAAGGGACAAGGTTGGAGATGGGTATCTACATGGTGGCAGGGGCTGAGAAATGCTGGMGTGTGAGACRGTGAGGATTACCTGCAGTGCCAGGRATACCTGGTGCCACACACCAGGAATGGGGTCAGCCCAGGAGGGCGATGCTGGGGACACCAGATTGACCCCATAGCAGGAAGGGCCATGGCCAAATGGCTTGTTCCAGGGTGAGCAGGAGAAGACCATGACCTGTGACAGGGGGAAATCTGGTTCCCAGGGTTTCCTCTTGCCCTCAGCAGAGCTGGCTGAACTGTGCTCCATTTCCCACCCCATGGAGAGCTGGCACCAGGTACACGCATGTATGTGCATACATGCATGGATGTGCATGCATATATGTGTGCATGTGCAGGAGAGCATGTGTGTGTGTGCACATGGACATACAAAAGTGTGTGCAAACTTAGGTGTGGAGGTAGATGTGTGGGAATGCTTACACGTGGGTGTGCACAGGTGAGGTGTACATGCACATAGGTGTACCAACATGTTTGTGTGCACACGGTGCACGTGTCTGCGTATGTGCATTTAGGAGGGGCATGTGCAGGGGTGTGTGTGGGCACACATGCCACATGCTGCCTAGGAAAGTGCAAGCAGGTGGCAGTGAGGGGCAGCATGGAGTATGCACCAGGACAAGCCCCATGCAGAGGTGACATGTTGGGGTGACAGTGGCACAGCTGGAGCAGGATGCAGAACTGGCTGCCCCATATAGGCACATGTTAATGCCCTTTGCTGCCAACACCTGTGGATCAGGGTGAGGGGTCTCTCCTCTTGGACCCCCAGCCCGTTGCTGCCAGGTGTGGAGTGGTGGGTGAGGGACATCCACGGGTCCCCTGGTCTTGGCAGTGGTCTGGCTGAGGTAACATGCTGCAACACGGTGGCACTGCCACTGCAGAGAGTGCCTGGCCAGCTGCTGCCACAGCTCACCCCACAGCCACCCTGGAGCTGTCACAGCCTCGTGCCAGCCCCACCTGGGGATGCAGRGTATGGCACTCCAGCCTGTCCCTGCAAAGAAGCCATCCTCACCTGGCAATGGTGAACAGGGATGGGAGCCACGTGTGCATGGCACATGAAGGCACCGAGGCAGATTTGGGTGGCCAAGGTTGTCCCCAGCGATGAAGGAATGTCATCTTCTCCTGTCCCAAGGGTACCCCATGCCTCCAGCAATCACATGGTGCCATGARTGAGTGGGGTGCAACAGTGGTGTGCAATGGGATGCACGCAGTGTTGTGCAATGGTGCCAGCCCCYGGCCCCAGATCCTGTCCCTGTCCTAGCCCCTGTCCCTGCTCCAGACCCTGGGGGCCAMTGCATTCCCCAGAGCAGTGTGCTGCCATGTGGGTCTGAGTCATGGCTGAGCCATGGGCCTGGGCAGGCACGCTGCAGAGCCCCTACAGGTGGGAAGCACCCGGAGGGAGGATAAAAGCCCACCCCACTAGTGATTTGCAGCATAAGCACTGCCCTCCGCTCTGCCAGCTGAGCTGCCCTGCTCCTGCAAACAAGCATGCTGCAAACAAAGGCTGGGGAGACACAAGAATGCCTTGGCATGCTCCTGTGCCAGCACCTGGCTCCATTACCCCTCTCATCTGCCTTGGCATGCTTGCCTGCCGGCACCCTGGGCTTGGATGGATGTGGGACAGTCCCCAACACCAGCATCTCCTGACGGCACAGGGATTTTTCTAACAGACCAGACCATGGTGATGCTGCAGGGCTGGGGGATACAGAGGGCTCCTGATTGTGGCCCCACATTGGGACATTTTTCCAGTGCCAGCCCTGTCTCTGCTGCCTCTTGGGTCATCCATGGTCACAAGGGCTTTGCCCCAGTGCAACATCACTCAGCCCAGCCCCAGTCAAGGCTGCYCAGTCCTCATGCCCCTGCAAAGGGGATACAGAGGACAGTGATGTCCCCAAAGGCCATGGGTAGGGCTTGGGGCTCCTGGTCAGAGTATGGCTCTGCCCAGGGGAAGAGGCAGATGGGGACATTGAGAATGCCCCATATGCTGCTGCTTGGCACTGTGCCCATGGCTATGCCCAGGACTCCAGTCCCCATCCCAGGCTCTCTAGGCTGCCCCATGGCACACGGGGGGCTCATCCYTGGCTCCCCAAATCCTGCCTCCCTCAAGGGTAGTGAAGTCATGCAGCACCCAGGTTTGCTGTGAGTTGCGACAGGTTTYCTTCCTGCTGCAGTAGCCACAGCAGCCACAGGACATAGAAATTGCTAGAGATACACTTGCTGAAAGGAAAGGGCTGTCAAGAATAGGGAGTAGCTCAGGGCAGTCAGGCCATGAGCTTCACTGCAGACCCACAAGGGAAAGATCAGTCCCTCAGCAGCAAGATAACTAATGCAGGGCTATATTCCAAGAAAAGGAGCTGGAAAGGGAAGATGTAGAGCTGTAGCTCAGCAGTGAACAGCATACCCAGCAGCTAACATGGACTGAGCCAGCAAAAACCACATCTTGCTCAGGCTATGGGAGGATGTGCCCTCCCATTGCAGGACCAATCTCCAAATCATATGGGCATCTTTTGGGCTGAGTTAAAATAACACCTAATTTCTTCATTCTCAAAACAGCCCTGAGCTTTGTGCGAAAGCAACCCCTCAGCACCTTCCTGGTGCCARACCCATGAGAACAGGCACKGCTGGACACCAGTGMACCCACTGTACTGCACCTCACAGCWCCTGGCATGTCCAGGAACCCTGAGTCCCCGGGCCAGGCCTTGTGCAGAGCGGGGCTCGGACCCAGGCGAGTGTTCTGGGGTGCTTGGCCCCAAACTGCAGCACTGCCTGCAGACTAGAAGGTGTGCTACCACTCGGTGCTACCACTTGGAGAGAGAAAAAGCACCAAAAAAGCGCACAAGARAGTAAGTTTCTGGGAATTCATTTGGTTTAAAACCAAAGTTCCATCTTGGAACCAGAAGAAAGAAAGGCTTTCCAGGCTCACTCAAGTGTTTCATATGGGGCTCTTGGTACTGATCTAATTCCTTTGTATTCCAAGAGATAAAATCCACTTTGAAACCAGCTCAGGACACGGCTAAAGATGGTCCAGCCTGTGGCAACAGTGGCAAAGAAAGGTGTCACAGAGAAGGAGTTAATAATTGGTAGTAATACTAAGAGCCACAAGGATCATCTTGGCTAAGCCACCTCATCTTCTCATTCTAATCTTCATTACATCTGACAAACCAAGAGAGAAGGCAGCACATCTGGAATGCAGACTGGCTCAGAAAGTTTCCAAGCAAATTGCTTGGTATGATAAAAGAGGGGGTTTTAGATTAACTATTTTTCAGGACAAGAGCCTGGGACTATTTTAAAACAAAAGACTTTGTTGGCCAACAAGAAATTGTTCAACTTCTTTCAGGAATTTACAATGGAAAAGGAAAAAAAGCAGCTTGTATTCAAGCTGCATTGCATTTGTCACCCAGCAGCGCTGGCTCTGGCAATGCAGTGGAGCCTGGGGCGATGCTGGGGTGCACAGGGGAACYCTGGCCCAGGCAGAGTTGCAGCAGCAGATGCTGACTCGGCTGTTCTGGCTTGGGGGGGCCTCTATCTTTCAGTGTGTCCAACAGATTCCCCTCCCAAAGTGCAGGTCCTAAAGCACAAAGGGATGAGCAGCCGAGGGTCCTGCAGCCGGGAATCCCACAAAACGGGTCTCGCTACAGGGGCAGCCCCGTCCCTGCGCACCCGGCGGGGGCTGCTCGCTGCGACCCTCCCGACAGATGGGGACCCCTCAGCCCGACACCTCCCGCCACGCTGCGGACCCCGACAGCGGAGCCTCTCCGGCACCAGGAATCCCGCACACCAGGAATCCCGCACACCWGGAATCCCGCACACCAGGAATCCCGCACACCAGGAATCCCGCACACCGGGAATCCCGCACACCGGGAATGCTGCACACCAGGAATCCCGCACACCGGGAATCCCGCACACCGGGAATGCTGCACACCAGGAATCCCGCACACCGGGAATGCTGCACACCGGGAATGCTGCACACCAGGAATCCCGCACAGCAGGAATCCCGCACATCAGGAATCCCGCACACCAGGAATCCCGCACACCGGGAATCCCGCACACCGGGAATGCTGCACGCAGGGGTACCTGCAGCGGCTCCTCAGCCCCCGACAGCCCAGGACCTCCCGGTGCCCGCCGCCACTCCGCGGCCGGTGCCTCAGCGCCGCCCCGCTCACCTTGAAGCCCGGCGGGCCCCGCGTGTCCCCGGAGCCGAGGAGGAGGAGGAGGATGCCCAGSAGGCAGCCGAGGGCCAGCAGCAGGAGCAGAGCGGCCAGGCGGCGGGCCATGGCGGGGCTGGGCAGGTGAGCGGCTCGGCGGCGGCTGCAGCGGCTCCTGCGGCTCCTCCTGCTCCTCCTCCCCCGCCTCCTCCTCGCCCGCCTCTCCCGGCTGAGTCACCGCCACCCCGGCCCACCCGGGCGGGACACCGGGCTCCGTGGCGAGAGGCGGCCCCGGGCTGCGAGTCCTGCGGCTGCCCCGGACCCGCACTCAGATCTTCCTGCCCGTGCGCTCCGGGACCAGACCCATCTACCTCCCCAGGCACGGTTCTTGTGCCYGAGATCAGCCACAGCCCGGCCCTTCAGGCACCGCCCCAGCCCCAGACTCAGCTTTGTCCCTCGAACATCACCGTTAGCGGGAGGGCGTAGCCAGTCCTGTCCCTGCTCACCCTATGTCCCTGGGATCAGCCCCATCTACCCCCCTAGACATGGTCCTTGACCCGAGGCTCAACCCCATCCTCTCCCCGCACTGAGACTTAGCCCTTAGATGGGTCCAGTGGGACGTGGGGACACCCTGAGATACACAAAAGCTCCGAGAGCCTTTCACCTACAATGATTAACAACTATGACTATGTTACTGCTTTTAATCCTCACAAGAGCTTCGTGACAGCCCTGAGGAGCCCAGATGTATATTGAGGCTGTTTTTAATATGGTCACAAGTGAACAATGTAATGCATTTGCATGTGGAGCAGTGAGCCAAAGRAGGTTGGACTCCTTCCTCTGAGAAGGACATTTGCAGCTTGCTTACACAGTCGGATACAATAGCGAACATAATAATAAACAAGGAGACAAGGCTGGAGGACACGGCTCTGAGTGCAGCTGGGTTTCAGGCTGAGAGTCACACCCTCACACAGAGGGTTTGAGCTGTGGCTCCACACACCCTGCCTCCCTTCTCAATATTTTTTGAAGCGAGGGACTTTTCCTGCTGCCCACAACAGACCCATGCACAGCACTCATCACACCAGTGCTAGACCTTCTGCAGAGCTTCATGCCCACCCATCACTGTGGTATTGGGATGTAGAGGTGCTCGCCAGGCTAAGCCTCTGCYCAAGGCTTGTGGTGCAGGAGCTCCCAGCCCTGACTCTATTGTGGAGGTWCTCTATTGCTGCTCTATTGTGGAGGTTCTGCTGCTGCAGACCTGCAGGGACACACTCCAGTCCTATTCCCAAAGCAGCAGTGACTGGCAGAGGAGTCTGGGGAAGAAAAGGGGCACAGAGAGCGACCCTCATCCTGGCAGTGCCCATCACTGTGGCACAGGGCCTCTCTGCAGGACTGCTATGTTCAGCCTGTGAGTCTGTTTTGCAGGGTTTTACCTATGTACTTCAATTCATTAAGCACTTAATACTGAAAAATCTGTGTCAATCTACTCCATTGTGAAAAAGTGTGATTTTTTATTGAAAAAGTGATTCCCCTTTGCTGCTGATTATTCCACATGAAACCACAGCCCTGTCCCTGAGACTCAGCACACCATCATTTCCGCTGCCTTTCTGACTTCTCAGGCTGACTCTTCTCAAGTTTCCACAGGAAAAATACCTGCCTATTCTTAACTTTTCACACTGCCCACCTCACCTTCTGAGGCACATATCTGCCATCCTCTAGAGTGCCACTGCACCAGGGATTATCACAGACGCAGAGAGATCTTTTCTGGATTGCAATTAATCCCTTTCTCAAACCTTCTGCTTCATTTTTGGATGGACAAGTAATGAGAAGAAGTCTTCAAAGACTAAAAATTAAAAAAAAAAATCTCTTTTCTGGATGGTAGGGAGCAGAAACAGGGTTGGGAGAGCCCTGCGGGAGTAGGCATAGTCCCCTTGCTCCTCATCCCTTTTTTGTTTTCGGGAACTTTGGAGTGAGTTCCTATCTGGCAGGCAGTTCTTGGTGTGGTGGAACCCATCCTGGGAGATGTGAGTGTCCTCCATACCTTGGTCTTGTGCAGACTTGGCCATCTTGTTTCCAGGCTGTCCATGGGTAGCTTCAAAAGGGGGTTTGGCATCAGTTCCCTCCCCAAGRGGGGCTTCTCCTCCTCTTCACATTTCCCACCCTCTTTCCAGCCCCAAGGGGGTAGGAGGCATGACCTGAGATCTGAGGGAGCCTGGACCAAGCCATGGACAAACGCTGGTGTCCCAGGATACTCAGCCTTCAGTGCAAAGAGGAAGACACARAAAACATGGACATGCTGGGACAGAAATGCTCCCATTCCCAGGCCAGGCAAACACGTACAGCCAGAGAARTACCCCCATGATGGAACATTCAGGCAGGGAGCAGCCTGACACAGCTGTTTGAGCTCCACCCTGCCCAGGTCAGGCTTTGCCAGCTGCTGCCCCAGTAAGGAGGGCTCGTGTCATTTCTCCTCTCCCATACAGCCCCATCAGGCACCACAGGCTGAAGAGCAGGACACCGAGCAGCCCATCGTGTGTGGGCAGCCCCAAGCACTCACAGGGCCCTCAGCCATGTCCCTGGGGAAGAGCAGGTGCCCATGCTGAGGTGGCTGCCCCAGGTGRGCAATGCCTGAGCTYCAGGCACAAGAAAGTTCAGTGGRAAAAAGAAAGTGAGGGGAAGGGAGRGCTTTCTCAGCCACAGAAGATAAAGTAGGCAACTTGCTCCAATGCCAGGAGGTGAGCRCAATCTTGTTTGTCTGAGGAAACAAGGACAGGATTTTGGACACCACCAAAGCAAGGCAAGAACAGATGTCACCTCTGCAGGACTGGGGTTGTGAAGCATACAATCTGCCCAAATGAGCAGGTTCAATGAGCAAGCAGCTGCTTGACCACACTACCATCCCTCCACTTCTCAACCTGCTTGCTATCTGTCTGTCTCCCATCCTCTCACCTCTGTCATCTCTGTTGATCTCTACAGTGCTGCTCTCCATGTATTTATCCTGCCTTGAGCATCCTTAGGGACAAAAGCACACAGTGACTTTTTAGGGGACTGCTTTGGTAGCAGGAGGGACATATCCCCTCTGCATGATCAGATATGAAAATGGCATTCAAACCTGAAATAACCAGATAATCCACCAGATGCAGGAGCAGGKTTTGCTGTGGGGCAGCAATAAGTTCCCTATTTAATGTAAATTTTTCACAATTACAGCCTGTGTACTGGGTGTCATCACCAYGATGGGGTCATAGCAGCAAGGGACCAGGTTAACCTGTGAGATCGGGCAGGTGCTGATCTCTTCTCTCTGCTGCTCAGTGAAACAACCTAAGCAGCAACACGAAGTGGAGGTTTAGGCTGGATATTAGRAAAAGGTTCTCCCCCAGAGSGTGGTGGGACACTGARCAGGCCCCTCAGGGAATGGTCACAGCCCSAAGGCTGCCAGAGCTCCAGAAGTGTTTGGACAACATTCTCAGGCACAGGGTGGCATTGTTGGGGTGTTCTGTGCTGGGTCAGGACTTGGACTCCATGACCTTAGAGGTATTTYCCAACCTTAATGATTCTGTGATTCTTTAATTCTTGTGGGTCCCTTCCAACTGAGAACATTCTATGGTTCTGTTATTCTTTGTGGCATGGGAGAGCNAAGGCTGCCAGAGCTCCAGAAGTGTTTGGACAACATTCTCAGGCACAGGGTGGCATTGTTGGGGTGTTCTGTGCTGGGTCAGGACTTGGACTCCATGACCTTAGAGGTATTTCCCAACCTTAATGATTCTGTGATTCTTTAATTCTTGTGGGTCCCTTCCAACTGAGAACATTCTATGGTTCTGTTATTCTTTGTGGCATGGGAGAGCAGCCCAGAGGAGGGGATGGATTTCACAGGCAAGGRGAAACCAGCTCAAGAGCCCCAGCTCCCCACTGTGCTGGTGCCTTTGGCTCACCTCATACCTGGCTAAACACAGAAAGCTTTATCCCAGGTAAAGCTGGAGGAAGATGTGTCACCAGCATGCCTGAGCTACCTGAGGACTCTTGCCTGTATTTCTACATCCCCTGCAGCTGGCATGTGGTGTAAACATGGGCTTCAGCTCAGTGACTCAGAGAGACACTGCCTTCCTCTAAGGAGAGGCACAGCCACAGGAAGGGCTTCCCCCACACCTTTCTCTAGGAAAGACAGGCCATGCTGGCACCTATCCCAGCTGGGCAGAAAAGCTTGACCCCACCATGGAGCAMGGGAACCATTCCCAGAGAGCACAGTGCAAGGTGAGTACAAAGAGGAGAAGGTGGGGAGTGAATTAGTCACCCAGCAGTGTGGGGGAATGCCACTTCCCTGACAAAGGAGAGAAGTTTTCTAATCTATCTCTTCCAACAAAAGCCTCGGAGGTGGGGCCACCTGGGTAAGGGCTGCAGGGTTGAAGAAGGGATCAAAGGAGACCCTGGAGCAGGAGCAGGAACTCGTTGATGGCTAGGAGAGGTGGGGTTTGCTGGTTGTGGGGCTCAGGTCTGCTCAATGGCTTTGCAAAACGGATGAGCACATCTGGGAGCACTGGTGGGCGGCACTGCAGCTCCATATGTGGTTGGGAAATAACACAATGAGCCATGGCTGGGCTCCARAAGGAGGGAGGTGTTAGGGACAGGGTTCTCTGCTCCCATTTGCAAGCTCCTCATCCAGCAGCAAGTGCACACCATTCAGTCCAGGAGCATGCAACAGCTTTGGGATTGGAATGAGCCACCATCGCAGGCCAGCCATGAGCAATGCACAAACAATCCCACAACACTCTCCAGAGCTGCTCCAGCACAACAGTGATCTCAGCCCTGGCAAAAGCCCCAGAGGTCCTGACCTGCTCCTGAGGGAGCACTGGAAACCAGCAGGGTTCCTCTGCAGAGTCACCCAGGCCAAGAACCTGCAGGGACAGAGAGGGGCTGGCTGGAGAGCAGCCTATCCCTGTGGCAGCCAGAAGGACATTTGGGACAGCATGAGGCTGCAAAGGTGCAGCACAGACCAGGAAATAAGGGCAGGTTCATTTGGTCTCAGTGTGAGCTGATGCTGATCACCCAGCCATAGGCTGTAATTCATGGGAGAAATCCCCCAGCCCTGTTCTCAATCCACATCCCAATCCCATTTCCAATCTYGGCTCTGCCCGGGAGCTGCACTGAAGGCACAGACAGATGGAGAGGTGGGAACCTGCTCCCTGTCCCCAGGGCTCTGTGACTCCATTAGAGTCAGGACCTGGACTGACCTGCACTGGGATTCAGCTGAGACATCAGGGGTATTTTTTTTTGGCTAGCGCAGGCTAACGYAGCCCACTGTGCATTCCCAGAGGTGCCTCTTCCTCAGGGAGCTCCAGGCAGGCTGAGTCCTGCATCACCCAAAGGATTTGGATGTCCAGGCTYCCCCAGCTGCTGGCGCTGACTCTCTCCCCAGTATCTCGTTGCCACAATACTGTGTTGTGTACCAGGAAACCTGCCAGCCTGTCCTGCTGTTGGGTGCATCCCTCATTCCAGCAGCGATATGTGAACCTGGAGCCAGAAAGATGCCTTTACTCAGTGTGCAACTACCCCCATCTCCACTTGCAYGAAGTTGGAGTCAGGACTGGAATGAAAGCAAGGACCTGTCAGGAACTGCTGGGGATGCCTGCAGCRGTCCCAGCACTGAGTAAGGTCACAGCACACACATGTGAGGCATTTTGGRGTGTTTTTGAGTCTGTGGTGAGTGAGGCTGCAAATCTAACCAGAGTTTACACTGGTAGAGTAAAAAAATAAGGTAATGAAACAACCYCCCTCAGTCAGAAATGACCTCCTGACTGAGTGCAGCTCCTGCTGAGCCGTTCCACCCTGGGAGTGGGAGCCCACTGATGTATTCCAGCCTCGGCTCCAAGCCCAGATCTTGTCCACTTAAAGACACTGAATGTCTGGAAGGATCTCAATGTATCCAAGGTTATAATCCCCCTCTGGCAAGGATCCTTGCCTGGATGGAAAATCAAACCCAAGTACAAGTCTCCATTCTTGCCTCACTTTCTAAACCCTTTTTTCTTCCTCCTGTTTCCCAGGACAGTGTCTGTTGTGATGCCAGCCCTCAGAGAGCCCATGGGCAGGGATCCCTGTTATCCTGGCATTGAACCAGTCAGGAAGTAGGCAGCTTTTCCAGAAAAGCCCCACTGGTTTCTCCTGGCTATCTTGCCAGGAGCCTTCTCCTGCCAGGGCAGAGGGCTGGGAGGTATGGAGGCACAGGGCAGCCCCTCAGGCTGACAGGTGCCCTGTGGCTGCCAGCCCTGTTCCCACAGCCCTGGCAGGCACCTGATGAGCTCTGTCCCCAAGCTCATGACTTGAGCCTGTGGATGCTGGCAGGGGACACAGGACATGCCAGCAGAATATCTGTCCCTATGCTGTGGCCCCAGGACAGAGGTGTCCTCAGCACACATCATGGTCACATCCTGTAGGCTCCATGGAGCCACAGCAGGCTCACCTGTCCCTAAGCGTGTGACACAGATTGGGTAACAGGAGTGAAGCACGTGACATGAAGGAAGGGAGTACCACAAGCAGATCCTCCTGAGCAGCTTTGTGGCACAGGGCTGATCCCCATCCTCAGTGTGAGGGAGGGCTGGTGGTGGGCTGGGGACAGCTGGCAGGATGGAGGGGGAAATTATCTTCTGCTTGGAGTAAAGCAGGGAACTATTTTTCACTTTTCTTAAACTGGCCAACGCTATCCACAGACTCCAATTCCAAGTGAGAAACTGTGTTTGAACAATCTCAACTCATCCCCAAAAGCACCAGGCCATGGCCATGATGAGCAGCTGGGCCACACAGATGTTGAGCCCTTGCCTGGCTCTGGAGGCAGCAGGCTCACTGCAGCAGCCCATGGCCATCACACAGCCCACTGGAGAGCCAGAGCAAGAATGGATTCCCTGGGGGAGTCTGACACAYTGAGGCTGTCCCCACTGACCTCCACCAGAGCATCAGAGGGCTCTGACAGAGCAGGGTGCTGTTGGGGGCAGTTGAAGGGCCCTCCTACCAACACAGTGCTCATCTCCTGAAGGCCTGGAGTGAGCAGGGCTATTGGATGCTGCAAAGATCCCCAKGAGTGGCAGGAGGACAGGCAGCTGGACATGGAGAGGTAGGGGGCATGGGAGTGTMTTCTCTTTCTGGGGTGGGTACGAGCACTGCTATCCACTCCCTGCTAAAACTCACATCCTTTCTGACATGGTCTCCTAATTCCCCAATTATCTGCACCTAAGCTGGCTACACGAGGGATTTTTGCCCCTTGAAGTTCCAAACAGGATCTGTTACTCCATGCTCAGCTATTGTATTGATCTGCAAGGAGAATTCAAGTAACCTGAGAGGATGTGGTTTGTATGGGCATCTCTCCATCAGCTCTTCYGTGCAGTGAGTTTGCTCTTTTCCCATTGCTKMTGCATGGGGAAACTCTCTGCCCTGAGATTCCCTTGAATGTCTAGAGTTGCTAGGGGAAAGCAAATATTTTAGGAGGGCTCTGAGTATCTTCCACCCTCACACTGTGCCATAGCCAGTTCAGGAGGGAGGAGCATCTCTGTTGAGGCATCAGCCMCCTTCTCATTGCCATAGTGCAGTTCTCCAGCAGCATGTCCCAAGCCAGTGAGCAGATGCCATTCCAGCACCCCTTTCCTGAGCTCTGGGAAAGGATACAGGAAGGTGTCCTGTTTGGCACTGACCAAAATCATCTGTTTGAGGACCAGCAACCTATGGAGGGTTCCACTTGCCAGGGCACCGTCCTGTCCCTCTGTGCCACAGCTGGAGAAGTTGTCTGGCCCTGTCCAAGGGCTCCAGCAAATCTTCAGCAGCAAACTATACTTGTTCAATCCAAGACCTCTTACTGAAAACTCAACCTGTGGAAATAGAGGGCTCTCTCCTTTGGCAGGATTTCAATAAAAAACAGACTCCCAGTGCATCTGGGGCTTCCTAGGGACCCCCATGAAGTGGAGGACACCAAGAAGAGCTGTCCTGCAGGGTCCTTCTCCTTTCCATGCTGTCTGTGGTCTTTCTGGGGAAAACTCTACATCAGGGAAACATCTTGTCTGGACCCCTTGGCTCTGCCAGTCTCTTTTCCCACTGTTTCCCATCAGGAACCATGASAGCAGCCCCAGTACACTGGCTCAGATCTCTCCACCAGCCTGGGGCAGTCCTTTGTCAGTCCTGTGACTGCCTTGACAATCCTAAAGTTCTGTTTGTCACCCTGATAATGGATTTTTCTTATGATGGTCGCTGCCTCCATGCAAAGGCACACAGCCCTTAGGACTCCCCTCCAGCCAGCAGGCACATTTCCAGTCCTTTACACATCCCAAAATGCCACAAGAAATCTCAGGAGAGCCGTTTCCTCTGCTAGAGCAGGGCTTGTTCAGCCTCAGTTGACATGATGTGCATTCTCTTCCCAGCCTTAGTCCAAATGGCATTTTCCCACCCTCTCCCCACCAACTGGGCAGCCAGATCCTTCCTCGCCTTCTGGSCTTCCAGTGTGCAGCCTCAGCCAGCTGAATGCTGGAGGTAGGAGGTGACTCAAAGCCACCCATGCTGCTCCCAGGCTGGAAGAGTATCCTTTGTTTTTGGACAAGGACTTCCCGGTGCCATCCTGCTGACAGCACCAAAAACCAAATGCATTGCCCAGGGGCCCCAGGGCTCAGCTCCCACWGAGGAAATCAGTGTTGATGTGCTCCCAGCCCTCTCAGGGCTCCCAGTCGGTGGTGGAGGCAGAGGAGCACAGATGYCCTTCTGAAGAGGGCACTGGGGAGGGCACAGGCTGTTGCTGTTCCTGCTCCAGCTGTCACTGCCCCTGACAGCARAACGAACTCCTTGTGCCTAGCAGAGCAATGTCAGCATGATGCACAGGCAGAGGTGATGGCACACTCAAGCAAATGATGGCACAGGCAGATGATGGCACAGGCAGACACTGGCACACTAGGCATGGATTCATTTTCCAGCACTGTGGCAGGGAGGGCAGTGCTAGGCATGGATTCATTTTCCAGCACTGTGGCAGGGAGGGCAGTGCAAGGTGCCCAAGGCTGGCACTGCTGACTGGCTATAGAAGCCCAGTTTCAGGGCTGGCAGCCAACAGACCTGCTGCAGCACAAGGGCAGGAAAGCCAGGGCTGTGACCCTTTGCCAAGGCTGAGCCAAGGGATCCTTCCCTCTCCCATATTGCCTCTGGGTGCTCCCAGCAGCATCCCCCACTGTTCCTGCTGCCCAGGCCCTGCAGGATTGCCACCCAAATCTGCTAACATCTGGGCAAAGGGAGAAGATCTTTCCCAGGTGYTAACAGCTGGTGCTGACAGCTCCCACTTTGGGCAAACAAATCACCATTGGGAGTTTGCATTCCAGGACACGATCCCTCAGCACTCACCTCCCAGCAAACCTGCCAGCAGCCAGCCTTGTGTCCTTCCAGCAAACCTGAGGCTCCACAGCGCTGCCGGGAACAGGGATGAGCTTTAGAGAGCTGAAGTGAAATCACCTGTTACTGTTGAGCTTGAATCATACCCTGAACAGGAAGTTATTCAGCTTTAATCAATGTATYAAACCCATTTTCCTCAAGATTTAACTCTCCTGCTTCACCACCTTTGCCCAACCTGGGGCCTTTTGTATGAACTCTTCTCCTGAATTCCTGGCGTACCCTAGACTCCCCCAGCTATCTTAAGAGCTTTTTTTCTCAAATAATGCAGAACTCAAAGATGGGAGTCAGGTAACCTTAAATCTTGACAC
Source organism: Malurus melanocephalus (assembly GCF_030028575.1). Taxonomy (NCBI): domain Eukaryota; kingdom Metazoa; phylum Chordata; class Aves; order Passeriformes; family Maluridae; genus Malurus; species Malurus melanocephalus. The sequence goes on along the minus strand of NW_026623915.1, from coordinate 199,299 downwards.
AAAAAAAAATCCTTTTATGACTAGGCTGGTAGAGCTGGGGGTGTTCATCTGGAAAAGAGAAGGCTCCAGGGAGACATCAGAGCCCCTTYCACTACCTGAAGGGGCTCCAGGAGAGCTGGAGAGGGACTTTGGACAAAGGCCTGGAATGACAAGACAAGGGGGAATGGCATCAGTGGTTAGATGGGTTATTGGGAAGAAATCCTTCCCTGGGAGGGTGGGGAGGCCCTGGCACAGGGTGCCCAGAGAAGCTGTGGCTGCTCCTGGATCCCTGGAAGTGTTCAAGAACAGGTTGGACAGAGCTTGAAGTACTCTGGGACAGTGGAAGGTGTCCCTGCCCATGGCAAGGGATGGAAAAAGATGGACTTTAAGGTCCTTTCCCACCCAAACCATTCTATGGCTCTGATTTGCAGAATATTTTGAAGCAAAGGTCCCATGGCAGATGTTTTGTGCTACAGGACAGGAGAGCAGTCAGGAACCTCACCTGAGATGACATCAGTTAAACACATCTCTGAGGCTAAAGCAGATTGTAGAGGTAATAGAATCACTATGAGGGGAGAGGAGATGGAGAACAGCTGTGACCTGGGATGATCTCAGACCTTCAGGGCTGCTAATGCTTCATTCAAGGCCATGGCCCTACCATTTAAGATACATTTATGTTTTGTTCCTGGGACAAAAGGAAAAGAAAAACCTACACTGGTTCATTGCAGGAAACTGGCAGTGATCTGCAGGTGCTCCTCTGTGCCTGCAGGGATAGGGCCATGCCCAGGGAGAGTTGTCCCACCTCCTGCTCTCAGGTTTCAGCAGGTGACTTGGATGAAACTACTGAGTGCAAATTTTCCAGTTTCAGGTGGAGTTTAGTTTTTGTGAGGTGGAAGAGCAATCATGGTTCCATGGGCTAATGACAGGTGCTGCAGGGAGACACTGTCCTGTTGTGGGATGATTTCTTTCCATTCAAAGTCCCTGGGCAGGGCCAAAGTTAAACCCTCAGCACAGAAGTGCTTGCATGAATGGGAAATTTGCCAGCACCTAGGGGTGCAGGCAGCTTGCCAGAGGCACTCAGCAGCTGCTCATCTCCTTTCTGAGGARTAGATCCCAAACTCCCCTGCACCAGGTGCTGAAGGAGCTGCCCAGGCTGGTGAGTCCTCAGGAGAGCTGACATCAGCCCAGATGTGWGAAGCTTCTGTCAGGACAGACATGGTCCTGCCTAGTGTATATCAATTAGACAGGAGCTGGGCAGAGGCTGCTGGGGGTGACCATCCACATCCCACTTCCAGGGCATCCCCCTTCTGCTCTAGCCTGGTCCCTGTCCTGCCAGGGGGCCATTGTGTCCTTGAGACTGTATTGGCAAGGTTTGGGTAGTGGGRGTCTGTAGAGTGCCTTAGTGAGAAGGGCACCAGAAGCTGTCCCCATCTTGGACCCAGCTGATTCCAGGACAGACCCATCACCAGTCAAAGCTGAGCCCACCAGCAGTGMTGGGGGCTCCTCTGGGATAATGTATTTAAGGAAGAGTAAAAACCACTGCATAGCCCTGCAGATCCCAGTTCAGCAGAGAGGAAGGGGAGGAGGRGCTCCAGGTGCCAGAACAGAGATTTACCTGCAGCCTATGGGGATGACCATGAAGAGGCAACTGTGCTTCTGAAACCTGTGGAGGTCCATGGTGGAGCAGATACCCACCTGCAGCCCGTGGAGGATCCCACACCTCTGCCTTCCCATGGCAAGAGCCTGCTCAGCCTCTGAGGGCTGGTTTGAGAGCCAAATTGAAGCTGGGAGCCTGCCTGGCTGCCACTGCCTCCTACCCCCACCCTGTCATGTAGGAAGGCTTCCTGCGCCTTGCTAAAGAATTCAGCTTCCTTTTCCAACAGCCCACACGTCTCTCTTTGGAAGTGAGCCCTGGGAACTGCAGTGGCAGTTCTCCTGTGGTTAGGGAATGCCCAGTTACAGCAGGACTTACCAAGCCAGGYTCAAGCAGAGCTGCCCCATGGCAGCCATTCCAGCCAGAGGGATGGAGTGCCTGAGCCTGTGCCAGGCTGCAGGTGCTGCTCAGGACCATCACTCCTGCGGGCCAGGGAGAGGATGGACAATGCTTTTCTGGCTCAGCAGCGGGTGTCTGCACAAGGAGCCATGTTTCCAGTGTTTGGAATAACTGGGGTCTCCTGACAGTCACTGGGCAGCTCACAGGGGAACAGGCTTAGACTCTTAGCAGTAGGTTTACGCTTTCAGGTGAGATCTTTACCGATACAAGCTCCACTTGTTTAAAAAATAAAGTCGGAATCCAGCTGGAGCCTGTGCCAGTCATATTCCTGGCTGGCACACATCACTCTCAGCAAAGAAGCCTGAGAGCAGCCAGCAGGAACACAGCTGTGATATTCCCATCGTCCCCTCCCGCCACCCAGCGGTGTCCATGAATGAGGAAGGTGACAACAAGCGTATGAGACTTTTCTCGAGCCCTCTGCCTGTTTCCAGCTGTCTTCAGCTTGGGGGATTTCCTGAGCCAGCCATGATTATCTGATTTACACCCTTCAACAGATCCCTCCTCTTCGGACTTGTCAAAACCCCTCTCTTGGAGTGCAAGCAAAYCTTCAGAAGCACCATCTCTTATCAGGGAGCTGCTGCACCCAGCACTGGGAGCTGCCTGCTTTAGGATGGGTTGGATCTGGCTTCTACCTTCACTTCATACACTGGAAGATCTAGTGGCTCCATCCCTCTCCAATCTCTGAGGGAGTGTCCTGAGTTTCCAGACCCCCAGTTGTATCTTCTTTGGCTGGAAGAACCTATACTTAGACAGGAAAGGGTCCTTTCYATCAAAGTTTCCCAGGGACCCTATGGCCATGGGATGCCTCCAGGCATCAAGGGCTCAGCTGTCCCAGCTGCCAGCACTGCATCACCCTGGTGCATCCCAGGGGGCAGGATCAGTCACCCCCACGGTCCTTCTGCCATGCTGACTGTGTGGTGGGAGCAGGGCCACAGTGTGAGCATGGCTACATGTGAGCATGGACAGCATGAGCCATGAGCATGATGTGAGCACAGGCACAGGATGAGCATGCACATGGCACTATCACAGCAGTGCACAGACAGCACGTGCATGTCCACAGGACAGCCTGGCACAGCACGAGCCCTACAGCCACAGCTGTGCTGCTGTGCTTGTGCCTTTACGTGCGCCCAAGCAGAGGATTTCTCTAGCAATGCTTGAATCCTGGAGCATCTCCTGGAGCACTACCATGGATGCTGGCACAGCAGAATCTGTGGCAGTGCTCCCCCATCCCCATCAGAGGAGTTGTTACCACACTCACAGCAGCTGTTGGGCTGTGGCAATGGTCAGCCGAGGTGATTGCCACAGCAAGACACTGGCACACACCAGGGGCAGCGTAAGCCACTTCTCAGTCCTGCAGCTGGTCAGGCACCTGGAAGGATGGGCAAAAGTTCCCTGGCCCTGAAGGCATCACCCTGTGCCTCAAGCCGACAGCACCAGGGCAGGAGAGGCCATGGGGATTGGGGACCTYGGGCATCCTGCCCTGCAGACCCACATCCCATCCTGAACCTAGCAAACCAGCCTTCTGTGAGMAGGAAAAGCTGCTAATCCCATTGAGAGGCAGGGGGAAAAACAGCTCATGGCCCCATTACGATTTAGGTGGAAATCCCTGGAAAAGCCACAGGAAGTGGAGATGGACTCTGGAGCAGAACGGGTGGGTGGGTTTTGAGCTCCCACTGTCCCCCTGGTGCAGCCACACTGGGAGCTCTGCCCCTCCTCGACCCCCCCTGGCACAGCTGTCGTGTGGGATGCGAAGGCATTGGGGCATTTCTGGGAGTGTGGGGCTTCTCAGACCCAACAACTCGATCAAGTTTTGCAATATTTAACTTTTTGTAGCCCCTTTGGATTCRTAATTCTGGGCCCCCACTGGAGGCAGGTGCTGCATGGGAAGTTGAACAAAGGGTGCAAAGAAGGCTGAGGACTGTGGAGAGTAGTAATAAACACCCTCTCCTAAAAGTATTGCTAATAAAATCTGCTTTTGTGGGGTTTTTTTCTTTCTTATTTTTTTTCTTCTAATTTCTTGATTTTAGGAGGACCGAAGAGATTTATGACTTTCTGGGAGCTGGCAGTAATGCAACAGCTTACTCATCTGAGCAAAATGTGAAAAATGGCTGAGCTGGGAAAAGCCCCTTAGGATTTGGGACAGAGAAGTAAAATGGGAGCTGACAAGTGCAGGTGTCCAGGCAATGCARTGTGTGGGACACTGCAGGGGTGAAACTGTTCCTGCAGACCCCACCAAGAACCTCCCCAGAATCAGCCACGTGCCTCCAGCTGCCCTGGATGCAGGGGTGCCAGGGATGCTGCCTGGGTGCTGGATCCCTCTGTCCTGGGAGAAATCCCTCTGATGGGAGAAGTCTGGCAGCCTGGCATGGAGAAGCAGCTGCAGGCWCTCACCAGCCACATGGCCACCAGTGAGAAGGCACTGGCATCAGTGCAGGAGCCCAACTAGCTGAGGCCTTTCCAAGCTGGTCAGGGCACAACCCTCACAGGGGATGGACCCAGACTCTGGGATGCTTCCCAGCCTGGCACTGTGGGGTGGTTGATCTGCCTGTGGGACAAGGTCTTGTCCACAAAGTGGTTCAGCCTGAGAACTAATGAAGGTCTTGGAAGATTTTAAGAGTTAATGGAGATTTTGGAAGGATCCCAAAGAACCGGATGCTTCTGCCTAGCAGAACTCATGCCAGGAGTACCAGGACAGGGCCAGATCTCCATGTTCTACTGAGAAACAGCTTTGCCATTTCAACTGGCCCCAAATACAGCAGAAAGAAAAAAGGAAAGTGTTCAAAAAGCCTCCACTGAGCTCAGTGCAAAATATTTTAGGGCTAAAGGAAACATTGGGGGCCAAGGCCATGTCTTTTGGGTTTTTTGATTTAGTTAATAGGACAAAAGACTGTTTCTTTTTCAGTGTAAGCAGCACCACATGGGAGCTGGTGATCTTCAGCAAAGAGCCCATACTTGGGGGTCTCAGGCTAGGATGTCCTGCTTGCACTGGGCTGTGYCACTCTGCCCTGTGGGTCCCCATCTGTAGGCACAAAGACATAGCTGTGGCTGTGACCTTTGCCCATGGCAGCTGCAGGATTCCCAGTGCCTGCCCTCATGTTATTGATAGGAAGATTCCATAATAAAAATGGAAACTTTTTTCACTCCCAAGGAAAAGGGCCAGGGGCCATTTCTACCATCATCCTSTCCCTATCTGGAGTCTTCTTGGGCTTGTAGACACTCCCAGATGTCCTTCATAGGCAGGAGTTGTTTCCAGTAGCCAAAATAAACCAAACCTGTATGCCTGGATGTGTCTGAGCATGGGGTGTCCCTGGCTGCCCATAGCACATTTGTGGGGTCTCTCAGGTCATTGCAGGGGTGCTTTAGGGGTAAAAGGAGAGCACGTGCCCAGGAGAGGCTCCAGGGCAAAAAGACTTGTTATTCCCAGTTCTGTTCCCTGGATCTGGCTGCAGGGCAAGTGGGAATCATGTCTCCCCTACCCTGTGTCCAGGGGGTCAGACAGCAGTGGGATGGGGGAGTGACATGCTGGGCTGCTTGTGCCTACAGAATAGTCCAGGCTTTCTGCTTTGGGGAGGTGCTGGTCCATGGAGGAGAGCCACAAAGATGTTTAGAGGGATGAAGCATTTCTCCTATGCAGAAAGGTTGCATAAGTTGGGCTTTTTCAGTCTGGAGAAGGCTCCAGGGAGACCTTAGAGCCCCTTCCAGGGCCTAAGATGGCTCCAGGAGAGATGGAGAGGGAACTTGGACAAGGGTCTGGAGTAACAGGACAAGGGGGAATGGCCTCCCACGGCCAGGGGGCAGGGTTAGGTGGGATATTGGGAAGAAATTCTTCCCTGTGAGGGTGGTGAGGCCTTGGCAGAGGTTGCTCAGAGAAGCTGTGGCTGCCTTATCCCTGGAAGGCCACAGGCTGGACAGGTCTTGGAGCAGCCTGGTCTAGTGGAAGGTGTCTCTACCCCTGGGAGGGTGTGGAATGAGATGGTCCTTAAAGATCCCTTCCAACTCAAAGGCATTTGGGATTCTGATTCTTTGATTCAATGGTCCATGTACCCTCATCTCCAGCTGAGGCTGGGCAGATCAAAGCATGGTTCTACATGGGTAGGTTTTGATGTCTCCCTGGTATGTGGCTGTGGCCCAGACCTGGTGCAGGCTGTCCCTTCARTTGCCTGTTCCTGCCCAGAGCATGATCCCATCTCCCAGGAGSAGCAACCAGAGGTGTCCCAATGGCAGGGCAGGAAGATGGGGTSACCTCTACCCAGTGTCTGTACCCATTGCCACATTGGTGTCCCACAAAGGGACACCTGGAGTCTAAGGGAACCCACACAATGCATGTGATTTCCCCAGGGTGCTGGCTGAGACCTCAGCCCCTGCTCTGCTCCCTGACAGCTGCTTTTCCAGGGCTGGATATCTGCCATGTGCTGCTGCCTCTTTGTGTAATGCGGGGGAGTTAAAGTCATGGTCCCTGTGGCACACAGCTGCAGAGTACAGCAGGAATTCTGGAAGCCTCACTCTTCCAGAACACATGGGTCACATGGGTCTCCTGGAGGGAGCATCTGCCTTCAATCAGCTGTACCTTGGAACAGAGCAGGGTGGCTGTGCAGGCAGGCGTGAGCGCCCACGCCACGCTGGGACCACAGCCACAGTGAATCATTGCATCTGGCACAGATCTGACATTGAAGCAAAGCCTAGAGGCTGTGCTCCATTCCCTTTAAGATGGAATGTTGGGGGGCCCTGGCATAGCCATGCTGCAGTGKCCCCCAGAAATGAACCACACTGCTAAGCAGAGGCTCAGCCAGCACCCACACCCTGCAGAGGGGAGGGCAGATCCTCTCCATTCTCCCTCGGAGTGAGCCTTTGCTCTCAGCAATGTCAGCCACAGGCTGSGAGAAGGAAAAGGGAGCACCAGGCGATGCTCCTAAGGCAGGAGGCAGCTTATCCCCACCAAGGGGAGAAAAGCACTCGCATTCTGGAATCTGGGATACAAGCAAGAGCCCAGGATAYAGGCAAGGCTGCAGTAACAGGGCACAGGAATGGTCTGGGATAGGAGAACACCCTAAGTGAGGGATCACAGGGAGATCAGCACCAGCTCGCAGGCCTGAGATGCAACAGGCACCTCCACAGTCCAGTCAGTCTGGCATGGCCCAGCTCCCCACCCCAACGAGAACCATCCTCAGGACCTAGGGTCTTCTTCAGGYCATCACATCCTCAGTTTGCCTCCCAGGAAATTGCAATGACAACAGCACGACAGTGGAGAGTGTGAGAGCTGCAGAGCCAGGGCTGCAGAGACTGTGGTGATCCAGCAGTGATGAACGTGTGGCAGGGAAGAAAAGCAAAAAAGACAGAATGTTTGGGTCAGGGGCCCAAGATGTGGCTGTTCCTGCTGGCATGTGGGATAATTGCTCTGCTGGGAGAGCAGCCTTCTCTAAAGGGCAGCCARGCATGGAGCCCAGGCTCAGAGGGCATATAAAGGGCATGGACTGGGCAGGAGATGAGAGAAACTGAATAGATAGCCCTGGGCAACTGAATCCTTACCAAATTGCATGGCTGAGGACACAGAGGATGAAATCCTGCATTCCTGGGCAGCCCATGAGCCAGGTTCACTTCCAGGCTGAGCTCATGAGAGGGTTCACTCAGCTCCAATAGCTGCTCCAGGCTCTGAAGTGCAGACCCCCCATGCAATGTCACCCTGGCAGCCACCACAGATGCCCAGAGACAGGCATGTTGACCCCATGGTGTTGTACCTGGGTGTGACAAYCTTCAGCATGGAGGGGTGCAGGGAGGTGAGGTGGGTTGGCAGGAGCTGCCCTGTCTGGGGACAGCAGAGCCCTGCTCCAGCTGTCCCCAGTGTCACCACAGCCTCACACAGTGAGTTTCAGCAGTTATCAGAGCCCTGGAGGCACCACAGATCTATGCAAACSCAGTTTTAGCAGGAACAAAGCTTGAAGAGAATGGAGGTGTCCCAGATTACACATCATTTACAGACCTGATCCCACACAGGGTCTCATGGCTCCTGAGCTAGCCCCCACAGTTAAGGGTGACACACTGGACACAGCCCAGACACACAGCAGAGGGTCAGGCCCACCAGGGACCTAGGACAGTGTAGCCAGGCCAGAGACAGCTTGAGGCAAGCCCTGCAGCTCCCAGGAGAACCCATCCCAAAGGGCCCTGGCGCTGCTGGGGCTCCCCCACAACCTGCAGCAGCCTCACAGAAAGGGCTGGGGGCCAGTGCTGCTGGCCAGGGCTGGGACAGAGAGAGCTGCCCTGGCTCTGTGTGGAGCAGCCTGGAGTGGAAACCACCACCCWTTTTCCTTTGGAAGCCCTCATGCACTTCACACCCAAGCAAAGGCATGAAATGGGAACCAAGGGCAATTACCAGCCCTCTTCCTGCCCCCGCTGGAACTCATGGCTGCCCTCAGCAGCATCTGAAGGAGGCCATGGCAGAGGTCCCTCTGCCAGCTGCCAGTAAATGGGATGAGGTCTCCCTCTTGGCTCTGCTCCCAGCAGGGGAGGTTCAGCCTCTGCAGGGWGCGGGGTTCACCCCACAGCCTGGGAAAGGAGGGGCCCCCAATCAGTGCAGAGTCTCAGGTTCACCCTAGGTGAGTGTTGCCATCTCAGCATAGGGCAGGGGGACACAAGCCATGCCACTGAGGTCCCCCTGTGGCTGACCCTGTGGGAAGGAGTCACTGCAGAGCASCAGCCACTGCTGCCACCACTGTGCTGCAGCTCTGAGAAACGGCACTTAAAAGCAAATAAGGGGTTGTGAATTGTACTAGCACTGCCTGARAAATGTGAGACCCCAAGCACATATCTGGAGGAGCAGACAGATGAGGCTACAGCACTGGAAGGAGTGTAGGTGGCATTGAGACCCTGTCCCACAGAAAGGGACAAGGGATCCCCAGCTGCTGGAAAGTTCAGGGCGGGTGGGAAAGGACATGGAAACATGTCCAGATGCAGAGACASCCAGGGCTCTTTGTGCTCACCAGACTGCAACTTCAGCTCCCCCTGCATCCCAAGGGAGAGGACAGCCAGGGACTTCAGGGCTGGCAGCAGTAGATGGGCTGGTTTAAGGAGAGAGACAGAAGCATAAATTAAATATGTCATCCCACTTTATTATCCCTACAGACAAATGACCCTCATAAAAAGGGTCAGTTTTAGTTAAACCTCAGGCAAAACAGGCACTGRACACCAGAGGAGGCATCACCATCACCATCAAAGGATGGCAGGCATTGATGCCCAGGGGACGACTAACACCCAGCTCCTGCAGACAGGGGACATGACTAGSCATGGCCTTGCACATCCTCCCCCACCATCTCCCTGGCACTCTGCTGATGCCTACTCCAGCTGCAGGCACAAGGGTAGAGCAGGGATTAATGCCTTGAAGTGAACTTTAGCTCAGGATCAATCTCAAAGAGAACAGGTGGATGGGACAGAATCCTGACAGATAACAGGAGTGAGAACAGAATTGGCCTGCATGTGTCAGCTCAGGGCAGAGCCAGCACCTCCTGCACTGCTCAGCTGAGCACCACAGCATCATGCCTGGAGAGTCAGAGCATGAAACAACCCCAGAGAGAAAGCTCCTTGCCTTGGGGGTACAGAGGACCAGGCTGCACTACATGGAGCTCACAGGGACCTCCAATGAAAGAACCGTGGATACCAAGCCACAATCAAATATCATTCAGCTCAAGCATCATCACYGAGCTGGGTGGGAAGCAGGAGTCCTGAGATGCACCATCTAATAGGACCCAYCTTGGACCACCACCACCACCCCTCAAGGGACCTGCAGAGGAGTGCAGCTCACAGTCAGGATGTCATCCTGGGCAGCAGCATCCACAACCAGGCCAGGAAGAGCTGCCATTTCTCCATGTGAGATGTGCACAGGGAAGAGCCTGTCAGCTTCTGCTCTGTCCCACGCAGTTAAATACAAAACCAAGTTCTAAAGCCCCTCTGTGAGGCCAGGCTGAYGTGAGCATCCTCAGGCCATGCATTACCTCTCCTTTTTCAGTCATCACGAAAAAATCTAATCCTGGCAGACATCATTTGCCAGGTCAAGCCAAGTAAAGGATGAGGTGTTTGTCTCAACTTGTCAACAGCCCGAAACAGCAGCTCAGAGGTGTAGCCTACCTTGGCTGGGTCTATGGCTTATTCCCTACAGGAGCCTGCAGACATGTAAACAGCAACTACGGTATCACTAGCACAAATGGGACAGAGCAGCTGCCATGAGGACCACCAGTTTGGGCACTACAGGGCCAGGACAGTCTCTGGCAGGCAGAATACAGGCAGTAGAGAAGCCAGGCATGCCCCCTTGGATTTCCAGCCCCATCTTCCAGCAATACTACAAGCAGGAGCAGGCACTCTCCAAGGGCCAGGCTTGCCTGGAGATGCTGGCTGGAGTGTTGAAGATGCATCACTTTTTCCCACTASGCAGCCAAAATTCAGCCTAAGTCAGCAAGGGCACTGCAGCTCACCCCACACAGGCAGCACAGGCAGCAGCTATGTCTCCCACACACTAGGGGTCACAGGGCTGGGGACAGAGTCCCTGCAGCTCATCTAGAGACAGAAAAGGAGCAGCTTGAGATCAGTATGGCTGATAAGCCATCAGCAGGGCAGGGATGCTCCCCAAGAGGGATACCCACTTCCTCCCACAGAGATGCCACCAGCAGCCCCAGACCTTGAGACACAACACCTGGAGCAGCAGGTGTGATGAATTTGGGACAAGAGTCCCTTGAAACCCCTGGGGAAGTTTGGGGATGGGGAAGCATGTGCTAGATGAAGGTGGAGTCCAGCTGGCTCATCTCATGGTTGTTGTGGGCGCGAGCCTCGAAGAGCTGCTTTATCAGGGCAGATTTCTCCTGCTCCAACTGGGTGATGCGCTCGCTCTTGTCAGTCACCTCCTGCAGAAGATGGGAGGAAAAAGCTGGTTAGAGAAGGAAAATGTTAGCAACTTCTRTGTTGCAYGTAARTACAGAATCACAGGSTTTGGGTAGGTTTGGTTAGGAGGAYATYAAAGTCCATCTCATSCCAGCCCCTCCCCAYGTGCAGGCAACCTTCCACTAGAACAGGTTGCTCCAAGCCCTGTCTTACCTGTTCTTGGACACTTTCAAGGATGGGGYARCCAMAGCTTCTCTGGGCAACCCCTGCCAGGACCTCACCACACCAACCAAGAAGAAATGCTTTCCATCTAATRCTGTCCTTGGCAGTGGGAAGCCATTCCTCCTTGTCCTGTCACTCCAGACCCTCGTCCAAATCTCCTCTCCAGCTCGCTTTAGGCCCTGGTAGGGACTCCAAGGTCTCCAGGTGAATACCCCCAGCTGTGCCAGCCTGGCTCCAGAACAGAGGGGCTCAAGCCTCCAGAGGATCTTTGTGGACACATGCTGGGCCGGGAACTCCAGCAGTGAGCCTGGCCCTGTCATCACCTCCCTGGCAGCCTCCAGCTACAGCCTCTGCACTCTATCGTGACCTGCATTTGTCACAGTCTTTGCCCTCTGTCAGGAATGTCCCATGACTGCCACTGACTCACCCAGCTGGAGACAGCTGGGCACAACTGTGTGCCAGAGGCTCTCCAAGTGCAGCCCACACACCTTCTCTGGGATGCCCAAGTCTGGCCAAGCTGAAGGAACACTTCCCACTGCTAGTCATTCCTTCCCTGGTCCCATCCTACCCCCTTCCTTTCCCAGCACCCCCAAGGGCATCTCCTCCACCCGTGTCCCTGCTCACCTTGGTGAGAAGGCGATTCTGCTCCTTCAGCATGTTGATGGCTTGCTGGGAGCCTGTGGAGGCTGGGGATGTCACGGGGACCAGCCTGCTCAGGGCTGAGGGGTTTGCTGTCTGGAGAGATGAAGAGATGAGATACTGAGCCTCCTCCCCTGTGGCCTTTCCCACCCCTTCTTCAAGGCCAGAAGATGTTTCCATGGCACACAGAGAACTGAGAGAAGCCAGAGAAGCCCAGCAGAGGATTAAAATCCCAGCACAGGCCATCACAGGGTCTCCAGCCCCCCAGGCAGAATGGGGAAGCATTTCTGCTAATGTGCCTGGCTCCTGTCCAGCAGGACAGCCAGCTCTGAAGTGGCTGACTCAGCACCTCAGGAGACTGGGCTCCTTATTCCCTTGACAATGGCTATACCTTTTCAGGGATCTCCTTCACTTCCCCAAATGCTTCCAGCATCCTCCAGCCCAGCTCAGGACCAGCTGTACTGTCCTCTTGGCTGTCCCCCATCACCTGTTTTACCCATGGAGCTAAATTCCATTCTCAGAGCTGGGGGAAACTCTGACAGCTCCAATGTCAGCCTAGACACCAGCATGGGGGAGAAAAGATGGGTCCTAAGATCACCCAAACAACCTCAAGCTGCCAATGTGCTGTTCTCACCTTGCCAGCAGTGGAAAGAAGGTCACCCAGGCAGCGGTTCACCTCCTGCAGCTTGGGGACCAGGCGCCCCAGGTGGCTCTGGCCACCTTCAGGAAAATCCTGCAGGATGGGGAGGAAGAAGAGGTTGGAGGTTACCATGGGCTCCCTCCAGTCCCAGCCCTGTTCTCCAAATTCACAAGCAGCCAGAAGAAGCCCCAGACTCACAGCACTGGTTCTCTTCTTCCCCAGGAGCCGCTGGTGCTCCTGCATGAGCTGGATTTGCTGGTGGTACCACTCTCGAGCCCGGTCTATAAGCTCCAGGCCCTGCAGCAGAAAATCCTTCTCCTGTTCCAGCTCCTTCATGTATTTCAGCTGCAGGACAGAGCACAGGGATGTCACCCACTCCCCACCAAGGCTTTGTCAAGTCCCAAGAGTTGGTTTCTTTGTAAGGTGTGGAGGAATGTCTCAGCCCCTTTCCCCATGAAAAGCTGCAGAGGAGCAGGATAATGGCTGCTGCCTGATGCAGCTTTGGAAAAAAACACTCGGAGGAAAACCTCCACTTCAGGAGAACAACCAAAGTACGTGAAGGACACTCAAGTCACCTCTGCCCTCCTGCTCACCGTTGCAGGTGCAAGTTTCTTTGCCTATTTACCCAGTGAGGCAGCAGAAGCAGTGCCTGCAGCTGCCCTCGGCTCTCTTTGGGATGTGAGTGTCAGCCCCAGAACAGACACACTTGGATTTCAGTGAGCAGTGAGAGTCTAGCTCATTGTACATACTGGAAGTCAGGGAAAATTTGCAGCCCTGTTTCCCCAGCACTCTGCCCTCAGTCTGCCTCATCCCTGGAGGCACATGAAGCTGAGAAGAGCATAGCATAGCACACCTCTCTGCAAAGACTCTCTGCCAGTTGCTCAGGTCCCAGCACCACCAGGAAAAGCAGCAGGGGTCTTGCTATGCCTGAAGAGCTGCTATGAGGGGGCCTGGGGCTCCTGCCCCCAGAACAACCCCTTGGAATTGGCCAAGCAGGACCTGAGGCRGCAGAGCAGGGGACTCAGCCCACATTCACAGGGGATACAGGGTCCCCATCCCACTACCACCTTTTGTCCTGCTGCCCCTTTGCACCATGCTGCCACAGGCAATCAGAGAGGTGGAGAGGGATGAGGGGACATCCCTGGGGAACAGAGTAACTRATGCAGTGACCTGTTCATCACCCTCACCCTGTGAGCCTGGGCCCGTTCCCCTTCTCCATACCRGGCTGCTCCCCCAGCTCCCAAGGGCATGGGGAGCTTCCTGCCTCACTGCCTCTGTTTTCGTTGCCAAAACACAGYCTGACCTTCACCCACAACACAGGCTGGGCTCCAGAGTCTTCTCCAGACACCACAGAGGGACTTTGGTCAACCAGAAAATGCTGGAGGCACCAGAACCTCTCCTGATGCTTTGGAGGCCCCTGCCCCTCACATGGCTGCAAGCCCAGCAAACTACCAGCACAAACAGCAGCTCCCCAGGCTGGTAATTGGGTATGGTGTGCTCCCCAAGGCCAGCGAGAGGCTGGGCACCACTGGTCAGGCCTGTTGGRCTCTAGGAGTAGGGTGACACCAGGGTGTGAGAAGTGGAAGTGCAGTGGTGACAGTCCCAYCGAACACTCATCCTGCAGCCTTGGTCCTGGCTCTCTGCCCGGGACAATTTAGCTTGAGCCTGYGGGCAACATGCCCAGGCAGCTATTCCATTCCACCTGGGAGCAATGAGATCCCTTCACCCAGGCAATTTGATCCAAGCCTGCCCACTCAGCGGCAGAGACAGGGGATTAGACTCCCTCCATTCTGGGCTGCCTGGATAAATTCAAAGCGGATTTCTCTGCCTTGCCAGTAAAAAGTCTCTCAGGAGCAAAAAGCCTCAATCTACACAGAACATCCAGGAGGGGACACAGCCTGGCCCCACTGCTTGCCAGCACAAAGCATACCTGACCCTCAATGGGGTGTTCTAAAGGCCCAGAGAGCCACCTGTTCCCACACTTCATCTTTGCCTTCCTCTTCCCAAGATTTTGCCCACAGGGAAGGCAGCCAGCACAAYGGCTTCATGGGCTGACCCCAGTCTGGGGGAAGACATGCACCTCCTCCCTGTCTGGCACAATTCAGAGCAGAAAGRACCTTGGAAATAATGGCAGCATGTCCACATCCATCAACAGAGCTTTATATCCAAAATATCAGGATTTGCCCGATGCCCCGCTAGTCACATGTGCAGGGTGGCCAGGGAGGAAGCCAAAGCCCAGAGATGGGGTCAGCAGTGAGGGACCCCTGCATTCCACCTTCCCCTTCATGGGAGCCCATGACACTCCCTTACCATGCTGAAGTCCACGCCGTTGGTGATGGTGTGTCTACGGTGCTCTGCACGGCCTCTCTGATGCCTCCGAGCGTCCCCAGCCCCTGCATGGCCACCATCACCCTGGGACTGCCCAGCAGACTTTGCATCACCGCCTGCAACAGAGGAAGGCATAAGGCCACAAGCTCCTTTCAACAGAGGACTCCCTGGGGCCACTTCTGTGAGACGATCTGCAGSGACATCTTGCAAAGAGGGAGAGACTGAGCAAACCACCAGCCCCAGCACCTGCTCCCATCTTTGCCCGGGTGGCACAGGTGGCACAGGAATGGCTGACTCAGCTGTGCCAGGCAGGCAACAGACCTCAATGTCATCTTCTGCAGAGAGCAAGCAGCTTCCAGGCAAAGCTGGTCCAGTCCCAGCAGTGACAACTAAACCACCAGTGATATTGCCTGCTCTCATGTGTCCTCATAGGACACAAAGCTTCCACACAGGTGGCATCAGCTCTGCCAAGAACCCACSTTCTCCAGAAGGAAGCTCCTGCTTGGTGATGGACTTGGCCATGTGGACATCCACCCCAGACCCCATGTCTATGWTGTAACCAGAGAGTAAATCAGGCTGTAGATTTTCCAAAATTTTATTAAAACCCCAACATCCTATCCTGCAAAAGACTAATSTACTACAAACACATGGTGCTGACACAAATCCATGCATAACCTATTTTTGAAGATTAAGTTCATACTGGCAGGTTCCAGGCTGGATCAGGCACCTCCTGCCTGTCAGCCAGGGCAGGAATTTCCTGGGCACCTGCAGTGAAGTCCATACAAGCCCCACACTGCCCACCTTCACCAGAAACCCAGCCCTGCAGCCACAGCCAAGGTGACTGCTAGCTGAGTTGATAGAGCAGCACCCTGACACCTCAAATCGTAGCATCAGGACAGCCATGGGTGAAGCCAGAAGCACATCCCCAGGCTTGTCTGGGCAGCAGCCTGCTGCTCCTCCCTTCCTACCCCCGTCCCCAGTCAAATGTCCAGCACACCCTGTCTCATACCACCCCCTCAGTCCCACAGCTCACCTGCTCCCTGCACACAGGTTTCCTCAAGAGCTTCTTTCCCAACCCGGCTTTTCAAGAAGAGCAGCAGGGAGCTGGCAAGTGATGGCAGGCAGCTGGGGGAACACCCTCTTTCCCAGGACAACTCTCCACGCTTGTGCCAGGCACCCCCAACCCTCATACATCCTTCTAGCAGARCTGCCTGGCACAGGTCTGGCACATTCCCTGCTGCAGGCACATGAAGGGCTGTGAGTGCCAGGACAGGGTGTGTGGCATCACACGGGCTGGCGTGTTTCTTCTCTCTGCTTCACGAGTTTCCTCAGGTGAGCACWTGGACATGACACAGGAAAGATGAGGCAGGAAAGGGCAGCCATGGCCATGTGTGCCACCCTTCATCTTGAAGGTATGAGGTGTGGGAGCCCTGTACCAGAGCTGCCTGTGCTGCCACAGTCACATGGGTTCAATGACAGGAGACAAGCTCAGGGGGCAGCAGGCAATGTAATGCCTCAGTTTGTCACTTTGTGCACAGGGTGAAGAAGCTACCATGCCATGGGAAAATTCCTCCTTCTGGTCCATCACAGTATCTCACTCCACCTCCCAGCAAGTACTCTGGCACAGACACTCTAGCACATTAATATGCATAAAGTCTTTGTGAACATGAAGTCTTTGATATCGCCCATCCCTCTGCTTTGCCAGCTCCCTTTGGTTCATACACCCAAATCTATCTGGGAGGAACCCAGTAAGACTGGTGTGATCACACACATGTCCTAGCAGACCTGTAGTACATCCTGCTTGAGAAGCTGAGGAACAGCCCCAAACCCAAGGATATTGTCAACAGTCAGAATTCCAAGRAAAAGCCAGGAGCACTTCTGGTAGGAGCTGCAGGACAAACACATGTTAAAAAACTTGTTGCTGCAGTTACCTAGAAGTGCTGGGTTGAGTTGAGCTGAACCTGTGATAAGCAGGAGCTCTGCACACCAGAGCTGAAAAGGTAGTGACTAAAACAGGACCCTTGTTARCGAGCTGGGATAGCTCTTCTTAGGGAAAGAACAGGACCAGATCACCTGAGGTGGAAGAGATCCTGTCATGAGATGATGGACGGGCTCCTCCCTCTGGGACCCTCTCTGCCCAGGACAAATAGACACCTTACAGTTGTCTAACACTTTTCCACATCTGTCCTTGGCAATGGCCCAGACAAGCCCCTACAAACCATCCTCCCCATGCCAGTGCCACCAGCTCTCCAGGCAGCCAAGCCACCCCTGGAGCAAGGGCAAGCACTGTACTGTGGAGGAGCAGATGCCCTGGGCCATCACACTCATTTTGGCCTCTTCGTGCTCTATGCCTTGACTTCCCCAGGTCTCAGCTCACAGGGGAACTACTTGGGTAAAGACCCCCAAGAGCGATATGCTCAGATGCTGCTGTGACAAGACACCCAGCACCAGAGGTAGGGACATCATTATGGTGACTTCCCTGCCCTGTGACTTCTCCAATATCCACTTTACCATCCTTGTGTCCAGTGGGTGCCATTGGCTCCCCAGGGACCATGGGGTTCCRAGCAGCAGTGTGCACACTGTCCCAGCACTGCTGGCTGAGAAGAAGCTGGAAGTTGACTTAAGCAGGGACTTCAGAAGCACTTCTGCCCAYGTGCTAGCAGAGGTTAGTGTGGGAGAGGGGACAGAACTGATGTCCCAATGGCTCACTGCACTGCTGCATATTCCAGGAGAACCACCTAGCCCCAATCGCTGCCATTTTGCCATGAGTCATCTCCAAATCACCTCTGACATATGAGATGCTCCTCAGACCATAAAGCAGAGCTGGGGAGGTATCCCCTTCACCCAAACACAGGAAGGGAGCATTTTTTCCAACTCATTGCAGCTAATGAGCACTGATAGATCATCTCACTGCACTTGGTTGGGTTCTTACAGAAGCCACCACATGCAGCTGGAGGGTCAGAGCAGCCTCATACTCAACCAATATTATCTTAGTGAAGACAGGTCTTTCTAGAGCCACAGGCAGCACCCCACCATACATCTCTGCAGCAGGGATGGAACTCTATCCTGCCACAGCCCAAMTTCCTTGCAGTCAGATGAGGAGAACACCCATCTGCACACCACACCCTGGGAAACCAACTGTGGAAGGGAGCACTGGGCAGTTATTCAGGACCCAGAGCTTAAAGAGATGGAGTAAGCGAGTTCTACCATTTTCTAAGCTGCTGAATGTACCTGAAATGCAGGCCACTTGCCAGAATACAGACCTGAAGTGTGGGATGCTTGCAGCAATGGCTGAGGCACTAACTCTGCCTGCCAGCTCTGGACAGTTATGGAACATCACCCTGTAACGCAAAGATCCTCAGCAAGCAGAAAGCTGATGCAGTTATCTGTTTGCTCCTTCCCAGGGTAGAGATTTTAATCTGCTACCTATTCACTAAGYAGGATTTTTTCCAGGTTTTTCCAGATTTACACCCTTGATGACAGAAGAGTTAGTCTCTTAATAATATTYCCTTAGATGAAGCTCCAGTGATTAGTTTGGAGGCTAAATGGAAAGACAATACCCTCAGCCACAGTTAAAGGCTCTTCTCCACCCAGCAGAAGGGACTCAGAGGGAATGGTTGGGAAGGGAAGGCAAACCAGCCAGACCTTCCCAAGCTGGAGGAAGTAATTCTACTCAAGTGGTGCAATAACAAGCACCAGCTCCTCAGACAGACTTTGTCTCCTCTGATCTCAAAGCACTTCACAAACCTAGGTAAAGAATTAYTATTTACCCAGACAAGCCCAGAGGCCTGGTTTCCTTATGTCTTCTAGTGACTAGCAACAAATCAAGATGCCAGTGAAACGGTCTCCCCCATACCAAGCTTAGCAYACTACCCTGAAGGGCTCTGGCAGAGCCAGCACAGGGACCCCTACATCCTGAGAAAAGGAGARAGTCGACAGGGATCTGCAGGTAAGCTCTGCAGACAGAGCCTGGGACAGCAGAGCACATTGCCCTGGTGCTGCTCTCCCTTTTATTCATTGATTAATTATTAATTATTAATTATTGGGAATAGCACTGTGGAATGATCCAAACCAAAAAGCTGGATCTGGATTTGCAATTTTTATTTGTCCAAACCACACATGACATCGTGAAGTAGTAATTCCTGAAGGCCACATATGCGCAGAGCTCAGCAGGCTCACAACCGCTCCGTGACCGCAGCCTCACCCCAGCRGAGCTGCTGGGCTTCGGGGCTCCCCAGGGCTCAGCCGCTCTCCGAGACGCCCAGCTGGGACACCAATCCCCGGGGAAGGTCAGGACACACTCTGCCAGGGGACACATTAAGGGAAAGCCCTTAATTCCTCCGGTCAGCGCTATAAATAGCCTAGCGCATCGCGAGGAGAGCACAGCCCTGGGCGCCGGCGCCGGAAYACCCGCACCGGGATCGGAGCTCAGCGAAGCCAAACTGGGACTAACAGTAACTTTGGATGATTTTTACACCGGCTCTAGAGGAACCGCTGGCTCTGAGCCCAGACAAGTGCGCAGGGGAACGGGGCGAGTCGCGGGATCCCACTCCGAGCGCCACTCTCCGGCACCGGTGCTGCCACCACCCTCCGAGCCCCAAGCCCCGAGTCCAGTCCTGCCACTCACCGCGGCCTCGGGGCTGCCCGTGCCCCGGTTCCCGCTGCCCGCTGCTCTTTCCCCGCCGCTCCTCGGAACAGCGAGGGCTCGGCGGCTTCTCCACGCTCCGTCGCCCGCCGCTGCCACAYTCCCCCGGGGGCTCAGCCCCAGGCAGGGCCGCCCGCAGCCCCAGGACGAACCTCTCGAAGGTGAGGTAACCGCTGGCCGGCGCCGCCTGCCGCAACCCYTCCATCACCCCGGCGGGCAGCTCCCGGGCTTCCGCTCCCCGCCAGCGCGACTCGATCTCCCGTAGGTGCACGTAACCCCGCCGCCGRTCATCCAGGATATCGAAAAGAGTCCGCAGGCTCTGCAGGAAAACCCGGGGAAGCCCCTCGGTACCGGCGGGGAGCGAGCGATCACCACGTTCTGGGGCCATCGCCAAGGCTSCGATCGTTACTCCAAGCCCCGCCCCTGCGCGCCTATTGGCTGGCGGCGRGAAGCGGCGTGCTCCCATTGGCTGGTGGCAGGCAGGCGCTCCGGCCATTGGCTGAGAGGGAGCACGGCAATTTGAGTTGCACGCAGCGCCCGTCCCGCCTCCGGCCCGCGAGTCGCGCTGGGTCCCGGGCCCTTCGCGGGGAAAGCGCTACCGTCCCCTGCGGAGGAGGAACCGCGACAAACGCCAAAGCCTTCCTCCTTCTTCCCCCGCTTTATCTACTGAACATGATGTGATAGGGTCCAGAATCCCCACTGGATCCTTTGGGGTCTGTGTATCTCCCCAACTCCTTWTGCACCCCMATCACCCTCCCTGCTRGGGTGGGATGAGAAGCAGAAAAGACCTTGGGTCTGTATAAGCACCACTTAGCAATAAGAAAAATATCTCCATATTATCAACCCCGTTTTCAGCACAAATCTGCAACCTATTCTCCCAACAGTTACAGTGAAGAAAATTAACTATACCTCAGCCAAAAACAGCACAATTCCTAAAGACTTCAGAGCCAATGTGATTAGTGAACAGGGGCAAGGAAAATCCCAAMGGTGGCATTTGCTCTTACTTCCACCTTTGCAAACACACCCAAGAAGTGTCAGTCAATGCAGCATCCTTACAGGAGGGGGATATAGCGCACCAGCACTGAGGAGTCCTGTGTGGTATACTTGTCTGGTGTCATGGGGGAAATAAATGCTGACAGAGGGAATTAAATCCCACCATCCCAGCATTGTGGCTGATAAGGCACCAGTGGCCATCCCCCAGCAGGAGCTGGGGTAGGAGTCCAATTGAACCACAGACATGAAAAAAGAACGGAAAAACCCACCAGCTTTGACAAAAGTGAGAGAAACAGGATTTGGATCTTATCTTTTGCAAATTTATTATGCGCTGGCATTGGTAAGAGTGAGTTTCTCTACAGGGAAATTTGCTGTGTCTGTTAGATGCAGCAACATGTTAATCCTACTTGCTCTTCTGCAAACCCCCTCAACCAGAGAGTGTGCTGAAACAAAGCAGACTGCAAAGCCCTGGTGTCATGATTCCCATGTCACTGCTACCACATCTTGTTCAAGGGGCTCTGAGCAGCCACGTGCCAGCAYCTCCAGGGTCCCCATCCTGGTCGCATGCTCATGATGCTGAGAGGAGTGAGTGTCAGGGAGCAAGCCTGCTGGAAAAGGGTGATGGCCAGGAAAGGTGTTGAACCACTGTCCAGGTGCTCAGATTGTGAGAATACCYATGTTATGGATGTCTCTGCGCCACAGACACCTCCTTGTGCCACGTGTCAGGTGTGACTCCCTTTAGCTCTGAGTTGGCTTTGAATGAAGATGGCAGAAGTTACTTGGGCCTCAAGCCCTCCCACCTACATGGCCCTTGCTGTGCTCCCCTTGCCATCAGATTCTCTCTCCAGCTCAGAGTGCATCCAGGTGTCTTCAACACCTTAGTCCTACTTCTGGCTTCTCACTCCATTCTTGCCAGCCCTCTTCTCCATGGAGACTCAGCCTTGCCAGCCTCAGACTGCCAYGTAAATCACAGAGCCTCTCGAGACCTTCAGGGGGCTTTTCTCTGCCAAGGTCCTGCTCCAGCTGCTCTCTGTGCTGAAGCTGAGCATTCACAGCCTGTTTTTCTTTAATTCATTTCTTTCCATAAATTTCCTGGACCTGCCCTACCTGTTTGAGATCTCTGCTTGGCTTAGCTGTGTTTGAACAGGTTCACACCTGCTCAGGAAAAAGGGAGAAGGAATCAATGCTTCTCTCCGCTTCCTACTCCAGAAACAAGGCAGTCACAAAGTGAGCAGTGTGGTGCTGCTCAGCACTGGCAGCATCAGAACAMGGGCTGTTTCACTCAGCAAAGGCTGGATCTGCAAAAAAAAGGGGGTTTCCTCTAGGTTACTCCCCCATCTCTGACCTTTAAGCCAGGAATAGCAGGAGGAAATCAGAACGACCTTAATGTCTTRTGCAATCTCCCTGTCTAGCCAGTCTATCCCACCAGGTAAGTGAACCAGTGATAGCAGAATTCAATTCCTGGTGTTTCTTGTGTCTGCAGGCTCAGGTGAAATRTTATCACTGCTGTCCCTGTGGAGCTTCCTGCTCCAGCATAGGGAACTGGGAGACAACTGCCAAGGGCAGCTTTGCCATTACTGCCTTTTCTGTACCAAAGTGCCCTCAAMAAGCTGCTTTGAGACAGGCTGACTTTTTCAACCTCAAGGTGGTCTGGTGGRTGAGATTAGGGAGATTTTGGATATTCKTGRAAAAGACTTTTTGGGGGCTGTCTCYTTTGGGGAGAGGATTTATTTTCTCCCATTATATCTTGGGGCCAACCCAGACTCTTCTGACAAACAGAGATATCTTTGTTATTTTTCTAAAAGACACACATGTAGTGTTTCAGCTCTCCTTCCTTCAAGCTACTGGGAAGCAGCAGTTGCCATTCAGAGCTGGCCCAACCCTCCCTCTCTGCAGGCCTRTGGGTACTGCAATGACAAATGGCTCTGGTGTGGTGACACCCAATGTATCACTGCCCTATATACAGGGCATCTTGTATGGAAAATAATGCTATGAAAAGCTGGAGTCTTATCAAGAAGATGGAAGAGTCCTGAAATTTTATTCGAATAAAGGGAGAGAGTTCACTGAGGCACATGCCCATGGCATTTTCTCTCTCTCTCTTTCTGAGGGCGCACTCCCCTTTTATCCTTAATTCCCAGCCACATGTTGCCCTCTTACTTTCCCCATTGGTTGAGGTACTAGGATGGTACAGCCTTCCAGAACCGCCTACCACAGATTCCCCCTTGGACTTGCCATTTTACCCCAAAGTTCAGAAACTCRGGTTTGTGCAGATCCACTTGTCTGTTTGAGGAGTCAGGCTGGCTGGGCTCTGTAACAAACCTGATGCTTGCAGTTAGTAGAGACATTAAAACCCATTTCAAAGACGTTAACACCCATACAT
>NW_026623915.1:170871-175978 GCF_030028575.1 Malurus melanocephalus | reverse complement strand
TTGGTTAAAACCAGACCAGGAGCTGTGCCAACAACAGTTCAGGTGCCAAGCCCTGACACTTCCCATCACTGAACAATTAAGTACAATTGGTGTTGTGAAAAACGAGATTCACTTTCTTGTTAAAATTTAGAGGGTTTTAATAAATGACAATAGGATACATAAAAGCAAAGGAATATGGCACCGGGTGCTTGGCGATCTGTCAGAGGCACACCGGGTATGGACAGGAACCTCTTTAAATACATTCTGTGTTACATCAGCCTAATGCTTATTCATAGACACTTATGCATATTTAAACCTGTCTTGTTGTTTTATGTTCCTGGGGTCATGTCTGTATGACCCCTATTCCACAACTTCAGCAGATGGGCCTTGTTGATAGAGAGGTGTCCATAGCAGGAGCCCCTAATGGGTCACGGGACCCCTGGCCTGTCCATTGCAGATATGGTTGTCTGAAGGTTGAGGGGTCCCATCAGCCAGACTCCTTGTGCTGCAAACGATGGATGTTTTTACAAGTTCTTCTGATTAGATATTTTTTCCAAAGTCTCTGTTCCTTCCACCCCCACCCTTTGGCTGTCAGGGTCTGTGCTGGCCTGGCAGTTGATAGCCCTGGGGCGATGGCCTCCCACCCCGAAGGTGCTAAGCATCTTTGTGAATGTGTGCATTCTTTTCCCCAGCTCTGAGCTGCTTCTTATCTTTAAGGACCATTGCCAGCAGGGCCCCATTCAGGTTTTTTTTTGGTGACTTTCTTTGCAGCTTTTGTATAGTTTTGCTATAATATAAAAAACATAACTAAACTTCTTCTACAAATAAGACAATATTATATCATGATGCACAACACATAGCATCTACCTTTAATCTCTGCGAGAACTAATACTACARTATGTGTTTACACACATATAACACACACATAGCACTCATCTTAACATTTGYGAAAGYCAGYACTAYAATATGTGTTTATAACAGTGTTAACTCTTTCAGCCCAAAGCTAGCAGAGAATTACTTCCAGTGAGGTACCAAAGTTACAATCCAGAAATGTATCTCTCTCTATGAGACCTCTGGGCAGAGGTTAAAAATAGTGAGAGGACCGTGGTGGGAGAGGTTGCCCTTTGGGAAGGGATATCTCGTTTGATCTTCCCAGCTCTTCAATGCCATCACGTTTCCCATCTTTCTGCTCTGGGACCTCTTGGGGACATGCTCTGTTTGCTTTGGTGAGGGTGAGGTGACTGCCACAAAGCACCTTTTCTCTCCTCCAGACTATTTTTTCCCCTGAGAGGTYAGCAAGTGAGAAGTCTGGTGAATGCCCCGTGGCTCAGAGGCTGTCACAAGGACTGGGAGAAGGGAAGCTGGTGAGCTGTTAAAATAAGCTGTCCAGAGGGTGGTGGGTTGCTTGCTCACCTCAGTCCRTAGACCAAGAACTGATACTGGTAGGAAATGGCAGTCACTGTGTCCTGTTTCACCATCCCACCTCTCCTGGGATCTTAGCACAGCAAGTTCAACTATAGGGAACCATCTGGGGCTTAAATTAAAGTAAGATAGATGCTGACAGGCTTCTGATARGAAAGATGTGTGCTAATGTCTTTACAAACAATTCCATGGATGTATGGGTGTTAACGTCTTTGAAATGGGTTTTAATGTCTCTGCTAACTGCAAGCATCAGGTTTGTTATACAGCCCAGCCAGCCTGACTCCTCAAACAGACAAGTGGATCTGCACAAACCCTAGTTTCTGAACTTTGGGGTAAAATGGCAAGTCCAAGGGGGAATCTGTAGTAGGCGGTTCTGGAAAGGCTGTACCATCCTAGTACCTCAACCAATGGGGAAGGGAAGAGGACAACATGTGGCCGGGAGTTTAGGATAAAAAGGGAGCGTGCCATCAGAAACAGAGGGAGGGAAAATGTTATGGGCATGTGCCTCATGATGTTTGAAAAGGCTTAAAAATAAAACCCTATAGACAGGTCTCTGTAGAGCAGGTATTTGTTTATTGCAGCACTGGAGGTGAGGGGGATTTCTCCTCCTAACCCACCTGCCTTTGCTTCAAATTGGCACATATTTATACAGTGAGCGTGGTGTAACATGAACATTGTCACTGTCCCCCATACGCCCACCATACACCCACCCCTATACATAGGCACAGAAATACATGATATCACAGTTTTACAAGTGTGCATGTGTCATCTTCAATTCGGTGGTCGCAGGAGTCTCTCTCTAATGAGATACCATCCTCTTCATTATGGTGAACTTTTAACTTTTGTCTTCAGGGCATGCACAGTTGTGATGTTTATGGGTTTTTTTCTAGTTTTCTAAGTTGTTATTTTTAATTATTTTGCTGATTGTCTTGTGTTTCTGCTAAACTTTCATTAGTGCTTGCTACTGTTTCTTGTTATAGCATCTACCTGTCTACTTTTTTTAGAACTTTTCTGATTTATGATTTTCGGTGATTTTACTTATTTACATATTAATTTAGCTAGTTAGATTACGTGCAGCTGGTATACTACAYATTGCTAATACACTAAAAATACTTATAGCAATATATATAAAAAGCTATCATTGATAATATATTGAAAGTGATTACATTGTATTATAATAATATGTAAAAAGTTATTACATTTTTATATTGATAACATGTAAAAAGGCTATAGAAAGTTTTCAATTAGTAGGCTTCATAAGCACTTTGCCACTTTGATATAGATCATATGAATCACTCAGTGAACTCTCTCCCTTTATTCAAATAAAATTTCAGGACTCCTCCATCTCCTTGATAAGACACTGGCTTTTCATAGAGTAAATTTCCATACACTTCCAATCAGAATCCATCTAGCAATTGCTCTATCCTATCACAACCTCTGCTCTCCTGCTGCCAGTGAAGCCAGGAGTGGCTAAGGACAACAGCAGTCACAGCTGTGCCACAGCCAGAAATTCCCCAGCCTGTTACCTTATTCAGGGAATGAGGATAAAACCGTATTTCTTTGGGCAATATATTGGTGGTGTGTGGAAAAGTCAGTGACCACAAATATTCTTTATTTGAATAAAGAGAGAGAGTCCATGGGGCCATACCCCTGTGGGACTTCTCTTGAGGTTTCAGAGGTGCAGCCTCCTTTTATCCGGCTGCATGTTGCCCTCTTCCTTTCCCCAYTGGCTGAGGTACTAGGAAGGTACAGTTCTTCTGAACTGCCTACCACATATTTAATCTTTGAATATGTATGTACATTTTCCCCAAAGTTCAGAAGTTCAGGCTCTCTCTGTTCTGTGGATCCACCAGAAGTTCTGACTGTCTGGATTCTGCAATGGACTTCAAGCGGACCCATTTCTCCTATTACCCTGAAGTTCAAAAGTTCAAACTGTGTGGTCAAACTGTTTGGGTTCTGTAACAAACTTGTTTTGCTTGATTTTTGTAACCCATTTCGAAGATATTAACACCCATTTCTCCTAAAGACACTCACCCATCGAGTCATTTGTAAAGACATTAGCACACATCTTTCTTATCARTGTGTACCTACATATTGAATGGTGGAGCAAGATCCTACACACAAMAACCTCTTCCCCTCTCCTGATGGGATATCTCATCCTGATGGAGCAGTGTTTGCTGTCTCTGCTGTCAGCGAGCATGCTGAATTTCCTGTTCTACATGCACGTTTGTGTTTTGTTTGGCCCAAGCATCCCTCCCTCTGGCTCACTTGGGTTGTCCTGTTTGGTGTAACTGATCCAACCTGCCACTATTTTATTGCTTTGCAGAAGAATATCTACTCAGGAGTGCCATGGGTTGTAGAACTAGCCCGAGGGATGCTGTGCAGCCAGACAAACCTGTTCTGGCGGATGGGTGGATTTGGGGAGAGGGAGAATATTTCCAGAAGCAGAATGATTTGCTTTGGTTCTTCTAGGAACCTACAGGTATGAGATCCCACAGCTCTGAGCTGGGATTCCTTTAAGGCAAGGCAGCAGCAAGTTCTGCAGGAAAAGGTAGAGCTTGGTTTACAAGTTGGATCTGACCGAACCTTTTGTGATAGATAAGGGTTGTTGGTAATGTAGGCACCTCGTGTGTGGAAGAACCTGCACTCGTTCACACACTGGGCAGGCAGGGAATGCAACCACAGCAAGGAGAGATTTCATGTAAAAGGGAGCAGAGCAAGGAGGTTTCAAAATCYCAAGGCTCTTTGGAGCAGGAGTTGTGTCAAGTCATGTAAAATAAGAAACAGAAAGTCAAACAGAAGCCTTGACAACTCTCAGGGATTCTTCCTGATCTGATTGATCACAGCCAGATGGGGTCCAGGTTCCATGACTCAGMTCACATSCAGGGAGGTGGCTGTGTCTGACCTTCTGTCTGTCTTCTCATGTCCTCGTACCCAGCTGGGCTCTGAATGCAGGCAGCATGGTTTCAGTGAATAAGGGGCATTCAGAGCCTGTGGGTGAGGATTTTACTATGCTCATGAGTACAAAGTTCAAACAAAGTTGTTCTTTGTGTTCTTTGGCCTTTTAGTTTGATTTATAGTGTCCTCCTGCCTTCTCAGTTCATAGATCTTGGTTACTGCAGGTTTGGTTATTCCTTCATCATTCATCATTCCTTCATTTTTCATAATTTCTTTTATTTGTCCTCGTATTTGTCCTGCACTGCTTCAGTGGTTCTGTGCATTTTTAACTTCTATCCTTCTCATTCATACTTTATTTTGAAAATGGGGAGCTGGATTTGTAAGCAGGTGGCCTGAGTCTGCATCATGTCTGGGATACAGCAGGGCTTATCCAACTCCTGCTGCACTGAGGGAACCCTGAGACCTTGTGATGTGTTTACAAGTGTGGGTGTTAGATGAGGCATTGAGACCTGCTAGCACAGGCTGTCCCAACACTGGGGGTCCCGTCAGACACACCTCATGCCAGCCACAGAACCATGGCCACTGCAGAGCGCAAGTTCAGCCATGGGGCCCAATTTTCAAGAAGGGCAAGAARRAGTACCCCAGAAACTACAGATCTGTCAGTGTCACTTCAGTGCCTGGTAAAGTTATGGAGAAGATTCTGGGAGGTATTGAAAAGCACCTGAAAGATGACACAGCCACTGGTCACAGCCACCATGGCTTCATGAGAGGAATTTGCTTATCAAACCTGAAAGGAAAGAGAAGGGAG
>NW_026623915.1:168905-170301 GCF_030028575.1 Malurus melanocephalus | reverse complement strand
ATCAGTTTGAGAGACCCTATGGGAAATGCCCATGACCTCTCCCTTTATTCATGAATAAAGTTACGGAACTCCTCTGTCTCCTTTTTGGACATAAACCTCTGGTGTCTGTGGATTAATTTTCCTCACAAACCTGATTTCCTTTTACGGCAAGTTAGCCCACCTGATTGATCAAGAAAAGCCAGCTGATATAACCTTTTTGGATTTTAGTAAAGCTTTTTATACTGTTTCTCCCAGTGTCTTTCCAGATAAATGTCTAGCATTCAGCTGGATAAACATATCATGCGATGAGTGAGCAACTGGTTCACGGGTTGGGCACAAAGGGTGACTGACTGTGGTGACATCAGGCTGGCACTGGTCCCTAGCGGGGCTCCACAGGGCTCCATCATTGGCCATGTGCTCTTAAACATTTTTGATAAGGACTTGGACACAGTGGGAAACTGAGCAACTTTGCAGACCAAAAACTGGGAGGAGCTGTTGACTCTCTCAGAAGCAAGGAGGCTCTGCAGGGACACCTGGACAAATTGCACTGGGCAATTACCAACCATATGAAGTTCAATAAGGGAAAATGACAGATTCTGCACATGGGATGGGCAACCCTGGATGCACAGACTGACTGGGGAATGAGATGCTGGAGAGCAGTGCCCAGTAGGGGACCTGGGGGTCCTGGTTGACAGAAAGCTGAATTTGAGTCAACATCCATGTCCCAGGGGCATCAGASCCAGCATCATAGGCTGGTCAAGGGAGGGGATTGTCCCGATCTGCTCTGGCCTGGGGGGGCCTCACCTTGAGCTATAGTGGCAGTTTTGGGCACCACAATACAGGAAAGATATTCAAACTGTTAGAGAACATTCAAGGGAGGACAACAAACATGGTGAAGGGCCTGAAGGGTAAGCCATATGAGAAATGGCTGAGGAYACCTGGTCTGTTCAGCCTGGAGAAAAGGAGACTGAGGGGAGACTCATCACAGTCTTCAACTTCCTTGTGAGTGGGAGAGGAGGGGCAGACACCCATCTCTTCTCTAGTAGTGACTAGGGTCAGGACCTGARGAAATGGTTTTGCATCGGAAGTTCAGGTAGGATATTAGTAAAAGGTTCTTCTCCCAGAGGGTGGTCGGGCACTGGAACAGGSWCTCCAGGGAAGTGGTCACAGCACCAAGCCRGAGAGAGCTCAAGGAGTGTTTGGACAACACTCTCGGGCACATGGTGTGACTCTTGCGAATGGTCCCGTGCAGGGCCAAGGGTCAGACTCCATGATCCTTGAGGGCCCYCTTCCAATTCAGACTATTCTGTGTTCCCGTGAAGGAAGCGCTGCGCTGGCCGCAGTTCCTGCTGGGTCGGGGGTGGAGCGAGCCGGGATGCGGCTCCGGGAAACTGTTCTGACAACCCCTGAGCCAAGG
>NW_026623915.1:145844-167341 GCF_030028575.1 Malurus melanocephalus | reverse complement strand
CGCCATGGACCCACCCGAGGAGGTGCGGGCGCGCCTGGAGCGGTGCGGACAGAGTCATCTGCTGCGGTTCTGGGCCGAGCTGGACACGGCGCAGCGCGGAGCTCTGCTGGCGGCGCTACCGCCGGGGCTGGGCGAGCACTGCCGGCTGGCGGCGGCGGCCGGGGCCCGCCACTTGGGCCCGCCCGAGCGCCTGGACGGCCGGATGGAGCCGCTCCCCGCCGAGCTGCTGGGCAGCTCCCGCCGCAGCGGCCCCGCTGAGCTGCAGCGCTGGGAGGCGGAAGGTGAGCCGGACGCGAGGCCGCCTGTCCCTTCCGTCCCGGGGCTGCCGAGGTTCGGGGGCAGCCGAGTCCCAGCGGTGCCGCCTCCTGCAGTGGCACCGCGGAGCACCGGGCAGTCCACCCGCGGCACCCCGTGCTGCCCAGGGCGGTGGCCGGCGGGTGTTGGCCGCAGGGACGACGGGTCGGGCGAGCGGGGAGAGAGCGGGGTCACGGCTGCACCCCGGCCCAGAACGCCGGCACCGGTGTCCTCGGCCCGGGGGACTTCGGGTGAGATACCGGGTTTTCACTCTGCGTTGTGAAATGCAGCGGCCAAAACCCCGCGGCTGTGCCTGGCAGGATCAGATCTCTACAGCTCCGTGACAGGCGGTGATAGCTGGGTGGGGCTCCGCCATGGAACAAGCCATGGAACAAGAGGAAACAGCCTCAAGTTGTGTCAAAGGAGATTCAGGTTGAGTATTGAGGAAAATTTCTTCACTGAAAGGGTGGTCAGACATTGGCACAGGCTGCCCAGGGCAGTTGTGGAGTCACCATCCTTGGAAGTGTTCAAAACACAAGTGGACATGACACAATACTGTTTAGAGGGCATGGGGGTATTCTGTCATAATGACTTAAGTATCTGTCATGAAAAAATATGTAATACTAAAGAATTTTAAAGGGCTTCAAGAGAGCTGGAGAGGGACTTTSGACAAGGGCTTGGAGTCACAGAAAAAGTGGGAATAGCTTCTGTCATGATCCAGTTACTAAAGTTATTAGAAATGCCTCTGCCTGAAGCAAGGTGTAAAYGAGGTCATATGCCAGTCATTAGTATGGGCTTTATTTGATAAATATGACAGAGAGAGAAAAAAAAAGTGGAAAATAGGTGGGAAGACAGGAGAATGACAGAGACAGAATAAAGAAAATATTGCCATCTGTGGATCCCAGCGATATTCYRTTGATCCTCTCCAGCTGGTCTTCTTGGTGGTGAAGGTGCCCCAAAAAGCGTAGAATCCAATGGGTTAATRTACATTCCGKGTAGGTGGGAAAACCCAGGCATTTCCCTGGGGCATGAAGTGTGTGAGGGGGTGCCATTGTGTCTGCTCCCAGTAAATGAGTCTGTGGCCTAAGGCCTCCCCCACCCCAAAACAAGCCAGAGATGATTCTTAGCATGGCTGGTGGGTTTGGCTCTCTTTCTTTTCCTTGTTTACTTCTCCGCTGGCSTGAGATGATTGAAGGATGGATTTGCCTTTATCTAATATCAGCAGTTAGACTTTCAGTCCAAGGTCCCAGTCRGGCACCTTTAGGGAGGGGTGGACTTTGGTAGCTTCTTCTTACAGTTTTGCTGTAATGAGTAAAACTTTATATCARTGCTTGAGGCATGAACTGTTTCAGTCTGAGAGCTTCACACTGACAGAGGGCAGGGTTAGAATAGATAGTAAGAAGAAATTCTTCCCAGTGAGGGTTAGGAGGCCCTGGCACAAGTTGCCCAGAGAAGCCATGGCTGCCTATCCCTGGCAAGGCCAGGGCCGGTCTTAGATGGGTCTTGGAGCAGCGTTGTCTAGTGGAAGGTGTCCCTTGCCCATGGCTGGGGATGGAATGAGATGGTCTTTAAGGTCCTTTGCAAGCCAAACCATTCTATGACTCTCTGAGTCCCTGAGGAAGGTGGGAGCAGGAGGGGTTTCATTGCTGCTGAGCTGGGTAGCTGCCTTTGTGGGAGGATAAACTCCCAGCCCACCAGCAGGTGCAAAGGCTGCACTCAGGTGCTGATCCCCATCCATGCTGTGTCATGTGTGGCAGGAAGCTGATGGGATCTGGGAGCTGAGTGGATGGAAGAAGCCCAGCAAAGTCCATAATCCATGGGTTTTGGAGCCTACTAGATGTGGATGTGTGAAAGTTGGGGGTAGTGGAGGAGATGGTGGCTGGATATGCTCTTTCCACAGCATGTAGCTTTTACATRGATGTCCTGTGCTTTTTTCTAAGTGCACACTCTATTTTATTTATTCATAAGGGCTCATGTGTCTTTCTTTATAAAATATAACAGCACTGTTAAAAATAATTTTAATTAGTAAAAAACAGCCAGGAAAACCCACCTGTGGTTGTAGAGATACTTGCCTAAATTTTGACTAGTGGTTGCACAGCCTTGGCCCAGTCTTGCCAGCAAAGTGGTGAAGATGTGTGGGCAGGGGAGTCAAATTTTCCAAGCAGAGACAGAAATAGAAGCATCATGGTTACAGAACTGCTGTATCAGACTCCACTGATGGGGCTGAGTAGTGATGGGGAGAACATTAGCTGGTACACTGRATCATAGAATCCCAGAATGGTTTAGGTTGGAAGGGACCTTAAAGACCATCTCATTCCAACACCCTGCCAAGGGCAGGGACARCTTCCCCTAGACCAGGTTGCTCCAAGCCCTGTCCAACCTGCCCTTAAACACTTCCAGGGATGGGGCAGCCACAGCTTCTCTGGATAACCTGTGCCAGGGCCTCACCATTCTCTCAGGGAAGAATTTTTTCAAAATATCCCATCTAACCCTTGCCTCTGTCATTGTGAAGCCATTCCCCCTTTTTCCTGGCTCTTGTCCAAAGTCCCTCTCCATCTCTCCCTGAGCCCCTTTAGGCACTGGAAGGGTCTCTAAGGTCTCTCTAAGCTCTAAGAAGCTCTAAGAGGAGCTTCTCTTCTCCAGGTCAACACTCTCAGCTCTCCCAGCCTTGCTCCAGAGCAGAGGGGCTTCAGCCCTCAGAGCATCACTGTGGCCTCCTCTGGACTTGTTCCAGCATCTCCATGTCCTTGTGTTGGCAGCCTCAGAGCTGAAGGCAGTACTGCAGGTGGAGGTCTCAGGGCAGAGAATTCCCCTCTCCACTGCTGCCCGCTGTGGGATCAGCCCAGGGCAGGAGGGGTTCTGGGTGCCAGTGCACTTGGTACATGTTGAATTTCTCATCCAACCACACCCTCAAGTCCATCTTGGCAGGGCTGTTGAGGGTGTCACGGTGAGGAGGAAGGAGCCCCTCGAGCCCTAGAGGGAGATGGGGCTGGGTCAGAGTCGTGCAGGTAAACTAACAGCTTTTTATCAAACTGGGTCACTTGTCCCCCAGGCCACTAGGCAGGTGAGGGGCTGGTGTGTCTGCCTTGTGCCACTGGCCTCAGCATGGAAAGGGAGGGAAGGCCAGGCCTCCTGTGTGGGCTGGCCTTGCTGGTTTGCCAGCACTGCCTGCAGCAGCCCAGGTCTACATTTGGGATCATGCCACTGTGCCCAAATCWCCTGGTCCTGAAGTCCAGGCAACCTCAGCACTGCAGGCAGCCTGAATTTCTACCAGAAGGGGTACCAATAGATRTTCTCTTTCCTTTGGTTTGTTTTTATGATCCAGTTTAAGGCTGAAGAGGGATTTTATTTTCTGGAGGACAATTGGGAGCAAAGGCTGTTCTGCTGAACTCAAGCATTGCTGTGTGTCCCTGCAGACATGGCCTCATCCCCAGCAGCATCCCTGCATGGCATTTTCCATKGGAACCAGTGTCATGGGCACAGGCTTTGTAGGTTTGTGGGTCCCTAAGGCGATGCAGCTCTGGAAGGCCTTTGTCTGCAGTGAGTTGCTGGTGGTGTTGAGCAGGATGGAAGCAGATGAGCCATCCTAACCTGCTGCCCAATGTCCCTGAGGCTGCACTGCTGGTACAGCCTGTGGCTGTTGGGTCATCATCAACCTGAGCTGAGCTGCTCTGTGTTCTGTTAGTGGATGTCTGAGCTCCCAGCAGCCATCATCTGCATTGCGTCCTCCAAAGACTGAACAGCTGAAATTAYGTCTCCTYCTTTYCCCTCTCCCTTTTTCTATGATAAAWTTGATGGATAAAAGARCCAGACAACTCAAGCACCTGTCTTGGGAAAACCTGAGATAATTTTTAATAGTTAAAAAAAATAATACTATTGTTATTGTCTCTCAGAAAACAAAACTGTCTGGTCAGATTTGCTTTCAGATCTTAAACACCGACATTTAACAATCACAATTTTCTAGGCAGCTCTCAGGATGATGGTGTAAATCAAACACAGACACAAGCACTTTCACGTTCTGTCAGTGTTTTATTCATGAAATCTAAGCCATGGCAATGGGCTGAAGTGTAGCCCCATTTCATCAGAGAGTTTGATGAGCCATTCTGGTTATCTGACTTCTCTGAAGAATTAAAAAGTTTAGAGTTTTCTTCTCTGGCTGACTGCTCTTGTAATGGGGCTGGTATGCCTGTTCAATAAGAGAATTCAGTCTGTTCTTGCAAGACCAGTTTGTTCCTCCTACAAAATCTATTTTTGTTTTTTTTTTACTTTTTATGCAGAGTAGACTGACTGCAGCATTGGTGGGTATCTCAACAGCCAATGCATTTTCTTTTTAGTTAAGTTCTCTGTATTTCATATGCTGCAGAAAATAAGACTTTTTTTTTTTTTTTTAAGGGCTAGATCTTTCCATTTACTCCAGGAATATGCAGCAAGATGAGTCAATTCTTGTGAACTTTAGTTGTCAATATTGGTAATTTTATGTTTGGGAAGTCAGAGCAGAGCTACCTACTYAAATTTTTGGCATTATTTGTTTTCATAGTGACCTAAGATCAAAACTTGGAAAAACTCTCTGAGTTGTAGGGTTGTACCATGAATATTGAGAATGCTGTAAATGATGGGAAGCACTCTATTTTCTGGGTTGTTCAGGTGCACCATGGTCAGCCCTCCTGGTATATGGCCCTATCAGTCTGCTGGATTGTGGAAAAAGTGATCTCATTGATGTTGTCAGTGATATTGCTTTGGGCTGGGGTTCATCCCACTGATTTTGAGGTTTCAGTCCCTTCAGTAAGACGCCCCTCCAGGAGACAGGTGTGAGATGCCAAGCCCTCTTGGGCAGATCCCCTCCCCCTGTCACTGCATGGAAAACTTCTCAGAACTGCTGTCTCCTCTGGGGCATCTGCATTTCAGTGGGGTGATGCCAGCTGTGACACCTGGGAGGTGTGACTGAGAACTGTAGCTCCTYGATGCTGTGGGACAAACTGGGGGCYTCCTTGACTTTAYCAATACAGTGTTCACTCCAGAGTGTCATGTGAATGATTGCCCTTGGTCACAGTGTGTTACTCTGCAGAAACCTCTGATTTGGGATCTATGGGATGTGGTCTGGTGCATCGGAASCTGAGTGTGTGTGTTGGTGTGAGCCTGGCAGTGCAGGAGGGAAGTGCAGTGGGATGAGTGCCTGACTTGTTCCACTGGTGGRTGAGTCTCAATTGCACCCCAGAGCACCCCCTATGCTGCAGCAACTGAGACCAGCAAATGCTGACCTCAGACCTCAAGCRGCTTTGGTTTRAATTACTGTGAAATACTTTGGCTCRAGCAGTTTCMGTTCTRGATTATTTAAAATAAAAATAATGTAAAAAATGTTTTCATTGCCCATTTCATAGAATCACAGAATGGTTTGTGTTGGAAGCAACTTTAAATATCATCCTGTTC
Organism: Malurus melanocephalus; assembly: GCF_030028575.1. NCBI lineage: Eukaryota > Metazoa > Chordata > Aves > Passeriformes > Maluridae > Malurus > Malurus melanocephalus. Next base: position 161,620 of record NW_026623915.1, on the reverse strand, counting down.
TAACTCTCCTGCCATGGGCATGGATGCCATCCACTAGATGAGATTGCTCAGGGCCCTGCCCAACCTGGCCTTGAACACTTCCAGAGATGGGGCAGAAYAGTTTGCGAGTGTCCCACAGGGCAACTTTTTTTAGGATWTTTTTTTTCTCATTCCAKAAATTCTTTYTGTGCTGGATCYCAGTAGGGAAACAGCCACCACTCAAGCCAGGACACAAGGAGGTTTGGAGCCATGTTCTGGTGCCTCTCCACTCAGCTCTTTCCCTTCTGCTGCAGTGGTGCCCTGTGCTGGAAAATAGCTGAGCACACAGCAAAACCGTGGGACTGGGACAAGTACTTACGGTGTAACTAATACCTGAGACCCTCTGCTCTGTGCTGTGAGTCTCATGGGCAGCTCAGTGGAGGCACAAAGGAATCATTTATTGCTTGTGSTTTGTTCATAAATGCTGGTTGTGAAATGCTGGTTGTCTTATTTGCATCACCAGGCAGCTCACCCAGATCCTCTGYGTCTTTTACACTACAAATTTAAACCTGTTTAAGCTTCCCCTGCTATCCAAGGACCTCCTGAAACTTTGAAATCCCATGATTTCCACCCAGAGGTTTACCCTTAGGGTGCTCTCATAATCCCATTTGTAGTATTGAAGATCTCCAGAGGTGGCTTCCAGCKCTCACTTCTGTGGCCCTGTGACCCCAGAGGCTGCTCTAAGCAGAGCCATGGCTTTGGAACCRGCTCCCTGTGTGCCTGGACACCACCAGTGTTTTTGGAAGGGGTGTGTTTAGGCGGAAAGATTTATGTTACTGCTCTGGTGAGATTGAAACTTGGAAGCATGGGAAGGGGAATTGTGTTACTGGAGTGTCATGGACAACTTAAATGTGATTTTATTGCTGAAAGCTGCATTTCTGAACAGAATTAAAATCAAGCCAGATTGTTAAAACAGCRATTGATATTTTGATCAGAACAGATACTGATATTTTTCTTCTGTTGTTCATTTAAACAACCAATTATTTAAAGATTAGCATAAACCCAATCCTGTTTTTCTTCTAATTCAATTTCTTTCAGTCCAAATCAGGAGTGTTATAGCCCCAGCTATGGTTAATATGGGATGTTTGCTGAAGGCTGGGGTGCTCCACAGTCTGTCCTTGGCTGCAGGAGCAGTGGCAGSTCAGTACTGTGCAGTGGCAGAAGGCCCTGATAGCTATTGCAGCAGAGCTGTGGCTTCTGACATGGGCAGGCCCAGCATTCCTTGCATTCCCAAAGCAAGGCAAAGTGTTCCCTAGTGAAAAATCTTTCTCACTGTTGTCAGTCACTATTGTGAGGCTGGCCTGGAGGAAGGCAGAGACGTAAGACTGAGAGTGAGCTGCTTGTTTATTATTTGCTCTGGTTCTTCCCCAGGTTCTGGACTTCCCTGGTTTATCAGGAGCACTGACACTGGTTTTAATCAGATTGTGGAAGCTGTGGTTCCTGCAGGCTTGGCTGTGTTACTAGTCCTGACTGCAGCTGTGTTCAGCTTCTATTGAAGCTTGAGTACAGGTACAGATAATTGATTGAGGCAGATCCAGAAATGCCCATGTTTACTCAAGATGATGAGACGTGGTTTCTTTGGGACGCTGAAATTATAAGGGACCTCTGGAGGTGTCTAGTCCAGTCCCCATTTGGAACAGAACTGTACATAGGCCAAGGCCAGGTCAGCTGCAGCTTTACCAATGTAAGCCTTGAAAACTTTAGGGGACATCTCCCTGCTCTCTGGATGTTTTTTTCCAGTGCGGCACTATCTCCCCAGTAAAGACTTTCTATCCCAGTGTCCAATTGTAATCTCCTAAGGTGCGGGTCATGGCTATTGTCTTTTGTTGCACCAATTGTTGCTTTCGGTGAGGAAGCTGCTGCATCCAGGAARTAAAATGAATTTTCTCCTGTGTGTGCAGTGACATATTTCTCTYTGAGCTGCCAACATTGAGCTGGCAGCTTCAGGCTGTTGCCTGAGCTCTGCAGAAAGGCTCAGGAGAAYACGGGGTGTTGATTGCTTTGGAGGTTTTTATGTTCCCTTGGGCTTCTTTTTCTGTTCAGGCTTACATCAGATCTCACAGAACAAGGTGGCAGTGCTGCTCCTGGCTGGAGGACAAGGAACCCGCCTGGGTGTGAGCTATCCCAAGGGCATGTACAACGTGGGATTACCCAGTGGCAAAAACTTGTATCAGATCCAAGCAGAAAGAATCCGCAAAGTGGAGCAGCTTGCTGGCAGGAGACACCACTGCAAGTGTGCCATCCCCTGGTAGGTGACCCAGAGCCAGACCTGCTGTACAGGGCTCTTTGTGTTCCAGTCTTGCTCATGCTGTCTTCAAGAAGCATTGAGCTGAATGCTGTATAGAAATAGGTCGGGAGGAGCCTTTTGTTGGCCGGATTTGCAATGCCAGTGGCTGGAGGAGGGTGMAGAGGGATGGGAGGTGGCAGGTCCATGTCTGCCAACCTGAGGGATTAAGTGCTGCCTTTGCATCACTGACCACAACCCTAACTGCTGTACCTTGCTGTCTTTCCAGGCACAGGYCCTGGCAACACTATAAACAGCACTTTTCAGTGATTGTTTCARATGCTTCACAAGAAATTTCATCCATTTCTGCTTTCTCAGGTTCCTGCAYGCAGGACAACACAGAGCTCACTTTCCAAGCTYCKCTTCCTTGCCCTTGTCCATAATCTSTGCCACAGCAAAAAACCTCTTGCTTTGTGTTCAAGCCACCTCCTGCTGACACTGATTTACAGTTGTCAGTTCTGATGGCTGCTCCTGGCTTTTAAAACAGATGAGCTCTGGGCAAAGTGCAAAATGCGAATTCTCTATRGGATGTGGTGGGTGAGAGGAAAGCACTGCAGATAAGTCTGGAAATGTTTTCTGATAAGTGTTCTTTGTTAAACTGTGAAGACTATGAAGAAATCCCCTTATGAAATCAGTGTCTGGTCTGAGGCAAGGTTTTGGCAGTGAGAGAGCAAGTGTATGAGGGCTTCAGGTTACCACATTGTTTTACAAATTGGAGGTCAAAGTTGATTCATACACTRTTTCCTCATGGAAGGTGAGTCCATGTTGTACTTCTTCCTGAAGCCTTATATATAGGACCTGAATTGCAAATGCATCATCCTGGTGCTGTTGCATTTGTTTCCAGTTCCCCTTCTGGGACTGAGSACACAGTTGAGGCAGTTTGCTGCTCCAGTACGCCTGAGCCCAGCTGTGCTGCAGAAATGTAAACTGGGGATGGGGGACTGAGGTCCAGGCTCTCCTGTGCTAGGGTTGTTTGCTCTGTCAGGCTGACAGAGGACCCTGTATTCCTGTGCAGTTCTTAAGGGGCTTGACAGGTMGATGATGAAGATGGGCTTTAGACAGTAGTGAAAGAGGATAGTGAAGGAAGAGACAGAAGCACTCTGGTGCTGAAAGGAGAAGAGGAAATGGAAAAACTTGAAGTAAAAACAAACCATGCAGCCAACATAYGGAAATACTGCTGTTTGCCTTGGCATTGAAGAGATGCTGGCAGAGTGAGCTGGTCAGTGTTTCTTTAGACACTCAACATCAGTGTCTAACATCAGTTAGACATCAGTTTGAATATAGGGTGAATGAGGCTGTTCTCTGCCCTTTGCCTTGTTTTCCAGCTTATCCAGATATCCAGATATCATTCATATTTAGGGCATGGCTCTTCTTTTCTGGCTGGAGCTAGGCCAGGGTAGGATCATAACCTGATATGGTCATAGCACCCCATGCAGCCTTACCWCGGGATAAGCTCTGGAGGAAAGCTCTCCTGTGCAGTTGCTGCTCTCATGTGTCACAGGATGCTGCCGTGTCTCTCACACTTCTGGGGTTCCTCTCTTTTATGTTCTGTTTGTAGTTTTGTGTTTYGCTTGTGCATTCTTACTTATTGCCCGGCCCCCATTCCTGCCCAGGTACATCATGACAAGTGAGTTCACATTGGGGCCGACAGAAGAGTTTTTTGAACAACACAACTACTTCAACTTGGATAGATCCAACGTTGTCATGTTTGAACAGAGGATGCTCCCTGCTGTCACCTTTGATGGGAAGGCCATCTTGGAGGAGAAGGGGAAAATTGCCATGGCTCCAGGTACCTGTTGTTTGCTCTTCCATACTGCAGTACAATCGTGTGTGTTGATAATTGGTACAGGCCATCAGCCATGCCAGGCACAGAGAGCAGGCTTTGGTGGTCACAGGGTCAATGCTTCCAGTCATTGTGGAAAGGTTCTGCTAATGTTTCAGGCTAGTAATCACGAGCATACCTCTGTTTAGYTCTTGTTGGAGATTTGCCCACAGCACATGTTTTTTAGCCAAGTCTGGGAGTATTAGCAGAATTAGGAGTGCTGTGGCTGCAGTGTAGGAAAAAGGTGCATCAGCAGAACTGTCTGTGAGGTCTGTGGGGTGCTGCTTCCTGTGGTGAAGGTCAGGAGCTCAAGGCTGATAGCTGGAAATGACTAAAAAAGCAGCAAGAAGATTAACTCTTTTCAAAATGACAGCAATGTCTCACCTTGTAATGTTCTCTTAGCCCAGATATGTGTCTCAGTTTGAGACAATGTTTTCAGAGAAAAAAGTTACAGGGTAAATGTTTCCTCTGAAGTGAAAAATTTGATACTTGTTTTCCCACCAATAGGAAATATATGTTTGGGCAAAAGTGAAGAGAAAAATACTTTATTATCAAAACAAGGTGCCCACAGCGCACAAATAAAAAAAAGTAACTGTTAGATATTTAAAAGCCCAGGAACAAACGCTGCCCCCAGCCCCCACAGCCGCTCAGCACATCGTGCGGAGAAAGATGGAGCAGCTCTTGTCACAGGAAAAAAAGAAACAAAAGAAAAGTCCACGTAGATGCTCGAGCAACAGTGGGAGCCTGGTGGTAGTCCTCTCCTGACTGTGGATGAAACAGAGGGTTCAGTGTGCTTTTCTGTCACYGGCTTGGCTTCTCCGGAGTCCAGGACGAGAYGGAGCGGTGCCCGTGGTTTGTCCCTGCCGGCTGGTCGGCGTTTGCCTCTCAGTTTTTGGGCTGAAGCCCCGCCAATCCGCTCCAGARGAAAATCACAGAAGCCGTGGAAGGGGTGGCAGTCCAGGGAGAGCTGTTTGCCCAAGCTAACAAACCCGAGCTAGCTAAGCAGTGACAATATAAATCTCCTGCCCGCAGCAAGGTGAGCTCTCTCAGTGCCTAGCAGAGCTCCCAACAGCCCGTGCAGGCGGCAGCCCTGGCTTTTCACTGCCTGCACTGCCTTGGCTTTTAACTGCCTGCGTTGGCTTCCCAGCCACCCCTGCCCCTTCTTCCGGGTTGGATTTAAAGGCACAAAGACATTTTGGGCATACAAGTAGATGGAATATAGGAATAGAGTGTTATCATACAATCAACCCAAGATAATATGGTAAGAGACTTGGTGAAGGCAGCCCAGTTGGGACTGTTGTTGCAGCTGCAGCGTAGTTCTCACGAGCTGACAGGGACATCCAAGGAGGAACTGTAAATGGGTGATCTGTGATAAATGTGCAGATGTCTTTTGTGCAGCTTCAGTTCAAGCCTTTAAAAAGGCATTGAGAAATTGTGGGGGGAAGATAAACACAGAAAAAGATTTAGTCTTTCGCCAAGAAAGAGAATAAATWGGCTTTTGCCATGCACTGGAGGAGAAATGTAAAAGACTTTTCCCACGCTCTGCATCGATTTTCCCTCTAGTGTTCTCCTTCTGAGGATCTTACTAGCCTTCATAAAGTCTCATAATGCTGCTCAGTGAGACTGGTCCCCGTGGTCCCACTCTGCAGGTGAGAGAGCTGGGGTGAAAAGAGGAGCAAGCTCTCCCAAACTGTGTGGGAGAGTTGGAAGTAAAATCTGGTAGCACTGGCTCTTGGCTAAAAAGCACTCCCCACTCCTGTGTTCAAGAAGGTTTGTTCAGTACTTTCTGCTATTGCTCTATTAGCTACAAAAAAACCCACCCCAAAATCACTAATGAGCCAAAACTTTCTCTTTTCTCTTGCATTATAGATGGCAATGGTGGCTTATACCGTGCTTTGATGGATAATAAGATATTGGATGATATGAAGCAGCGTGGAATCCAGTATGTCCATGTATATTGTGTGGACAATATCCTCGTGAAAATGGCAGATCCAGTCTTCATAGGTTTCTGTATTTCCAGAGGGGCCGACTGCGGTGCAAAGGTGAAGCAGTGCTAGCACTGGTTTTCTGCAGGGAGTTTGGGTCTGATTACACTTGCAAGCTGCTGGCTGTGGGGTGCTTACATGACCTGGGGTGTTCAGCACTTTGCCCATTAGCAGCTCACTCTGAGCAGATTTAGAGCTGCTTGCTGCCTGCACTGCATTCCAAATCCATACCCATGGGTGTCCTCTGTTCTTCCCAGAGTACTGTGAAAAATAAATTAGAGCAGGGGGTATAGCTGCACAGGAAGCTACACACTGAACTTGTTTCCCCTCTATGCCCAGCCCTTTCTACAAAGGGACTTGGGCTGTCTAGAAGCCATATTGGACTGGGTTATGTTTTATAAATGCACCTTTAAGTCTAACTGAGGTATTTCTTTCACTCTGCTGTGGAAGATGGGGAAAGCCTGGATTTTGTCAACCTAAAGCAATAGGTGCCTTGAATCATTAGCACAGTTTAGACAAACAGGGAATTGAAGGCTAATAGCTACAAACAGCTTTCTTTTAATGCCAGATCCTAGTCCTTCATAAGGGAAGTGCCCCCCRGTATGCTGATTCCTTTAAACTGGTTTGTCTTCTGAGAAACTGTCCATTTAAGTGGTTGAGTATTGGGATTTATGTTGAATTGTTGGGCAGAATGTGTCTCCAAGACTGCTATGTGCCCCTTGCACAGCCCTAAGGTGCTGGAAAATCAGTGGGCAGCAATCTTGTGGGATTGTTTGTACTTGGGAGTTGGAATAGCCCTGGGATTTTCTTCCTCCTTGGCATAAACCTGTGTCCTGTGGCTGCAGGTAGTGGAGAAGGCCTATCCCACGGAGCCTGTTGGGGTGGTGTGCTGTGTGGATGGGGTGTACCAGGTGGTGGAGTACAGTGAGATCAGCCYGGAGACTGCACAGCTGCAGCACCCTGAGGGGGGACTGATGTTCAGTGCTGGCAACATCTGCAACCACTTCTTCACTGTTGAGTTCCTGGAAACAGTGGCCCAGTAAGTCCCAGCAGACCTTCTAGGTAGCTGTGCAGCCCAGACATTCTTCCAAGACTGGGTGTTCCTGTTTCCCACTCTGTAATTTCAGTTATGGTTAGCCACTGTGTTGCCTTTCATTTCCTGTCTCTTCCAAATGGTTCCAAATACCTGAGTSCCCTTTCTAACAGCCCCAGCATGCTCTCCAGGCCCTACCCAAGGCAGAAATTCCCAGCTTTGCTGTAACTAAATTGATTGAGATATACCAATGCATGGTCTTCCTGGGTCTTCAAAGGTGAGCAGCTGTGCAGGATGCAGCATGGTCAGTGATGCAGCCTCACACCAAGGATTTCCAATGGGAATGTCACCTATGCCAACCCTTGGCACAGCAGAGTTTGCAGGAGAGGGTGAAGTTGCGGGTAGACTGCACCATGGTGTTGGGGAATGTGATGCTGGGCATTCAGGGCGCAGTTGTACAACCTTTCTGAAGAGCTGGAACCACCCTTGGGTGAGGGATCTGCTCTGCTTCATTTTCACCCGATCAGATAACAGTTTGGTTTGCTTTTTTTTTTTTTTTTTTTTTTTTTTTTTTTTTTTTTTTTTTTTTTTTTTTTTTTTTTTTTTTTTTGTAACCTCTGTCTGCAATTTCAATTGATGCAAAGTTCTTCCTCTCCTCTGACTGGTAAAGGGAGAGCCTGTGGCCAGGCTGCTCTGCATGGGGAAGTGTTTCCTGGATGTGACTTGGATCACTTGGGAGGGAGCAACAGCCAAAACAGTTGAGAGTTGACCCAGAGCAGTAATAAGCCATCTACTTCTCACAAGTGTATTGCTTTTTTTTCTAAGTGGGCTTGAACTGAATAAAATGGTTTCTTCTCCTTTTACAGGAAATGGGAGTCACAGCTGATGCATCATGTAGCCATAAAGAAGGTGCCCTACATTGACAAGGAGGGAAATCTGGTAAAACCACTAAAACCGAACGGGATAAAGCTGGAGAAGTTTGTGTTTGATGTATTCCAGTTCTCTAAGTTAGTGGCAGACATAATTTTACTTTTCTCCTTTCCTTCTCAATGTTTGTTTGAATGACTTTCAGTTGAAGCAAGCCATCCCAGGGAGCACATGGTTTGTGGGTGGCTTGTTAGGAAGGTTGTTGGATCTACATCCAACTMCAACCCAACAGTAATGCTGCAGTCTCAAGGAGAGCTCAAAGGGCATTCAGTGCTTGTGCCAGCCCTGCTCCCAGACTGGTCATCCTGCTGAGGATATGTTGGCTGCCCTGGCCTCTGCCAGCCTGGGAAAAATAAAAGGAAATCGAGTGCAATGCAAATGAAGCCCATATTGGAATATTCAGACTTTCCAAAATTGGGCCTTTCAGGATGGTGGCTTCCATGGCAACTGGTTACATTTTTGCCTGCTGTTACACCAGGGCTCAGCTCACACCCTTTGTGCTCAGAAAACTATTCACTTAAGCACGGTGGGGCTAAGTTACTGTTGCTGTGGGAACTGTCAGTGTTCACTTTACTAGTTCTACAACATAGCTAGAAGTGCTGTGACATTCATAGTCAGGGGTGCTTGTGTTTAAGGAATGTGGGATTTTAGCAATTAAGCATAAGTGTTCTTATAAAATCTATTTTCCAAGGTCTCAAATTCAGCAGTGAATATTCTGTTTTAGGCTTAAATAAATGGCAAAGAGATACCTCAGGCAAACTGAAGTATCTCTGTTTGGGGATAGGATTTATCTTTTCAGAGGATTTCCTTTAGAATAGAGAGCTTAAGGTTTGAACCAGTCTCTGTTTCCTGACATATTTAGCAAAGTAGTATCAAACTAAAGACAAAAGCAGGGTGATGGGTACAGTGCTGAGTTCTGAGCTGTGACAGGACTCATTTGCAAGCAGTGATTCCTTATGCTTTTTTAACAGCTGACAACCACCTTGACAGTTGTGCTTCACACATGAAGTGCAGAAATGCACAGATAYTGCTGTATTTTTAATTTGCATTCCCAATTCTAGTAAACAGCTGTACTTCACATTCACCTGTGASACCTCCCTTATTGCTTATTTGTCCCTGGGAACTGGTGTCCTTAGGTGATCCTTTCTTACAGACTCCCAAGCAGGGTGAGCATTTCCTGGGACATGSTGGGCTGCTCTGCAGTAAGTGCACTGCCTGTGCTGTGTCCATGTTCTGGACAGTGCTGTGCTCTCCATCCTGCTGTGCTCTGAGCTGTCTTGTCCAGGAACCTTCCACTACCTGAAGAGGCTTCTATGACATCTCTGCAGAACTGTTGCTTTTTCTCTCCCCTGAGCATAGCTCTGGTGGGTTGGGAGGCTGTTGTTATGTTCCCGAAGAGACAAGGCTTCTTGTGTTTTTCCATTCTACAGCCCTGATACTCCTTGGCTCTTCAGATGGGTAGTGAGCTTCTCTTGGCTTGACTGCCCCAGGCTGCATACAATGCTGCTCCTTAAAATATATATGAGCTTTTTCCTTTGAGTGTTGTTGTTGCATTAGCAGGGCTGATGACTAGCTCTGGTTTCCTTGATCATTATTGTCTTCCCTTTGCTGGTAGGAATTTTGTGGTATTTGAAGTTTTGAGAGAAGAGGAGTTTTCGCCACTAAAAAATGCAGACACAGCTGACAGAGATACTCCTACCACKGCTCGGCAAGCCCTCCTGGCCCAGCATTACCGCTGGGCTCTCAAGGCTGGGGCCAGATTTGTGGATGAAAATGGTTGCAAGATACCAGAAAAACTCAGGTATAAATCTCTGTGACCTTCTCTGCAGCTTCTCTTTAGGAAGTGCTCAGCTGTGCCAGCTGGCCAATGGCAGGTGCCAGGCTATCCAAAACTGGGCATTACTGTAGTCCCAGTGTGGCTCAGCATGACCAGACAGCTGGTCCTCTCTGTRTGTGCAGGTTGATGTTTGTTACAGCTCCTGCTCCTCTCATGACTGTGATGCTCCAGGCAGTTAGTACACAGAGCTCTGGGCATTCTCTCTGGCTGATCCCTGCTCTTGGGGTAATGAGTTGGCCCCTTCTATAGCACCTTGTTAGACAGTGGCAGCCTTTTACATCTTGATTAATTTTGATTTGTAAGCCCCAACAGCTTTTCTGACTGTGGCCCCAAGAGGATTCTCAGGTGGGCTTAAGGATTGGCTTAGAGTGGTTAGAGTGATTAACCAATTTGGACACTTCCTGCATCATGTGTAATGGGAGGCTGCTTTTACTCCATGGGGACATTTCTTTGTCAACTCATGGTTCTATAAACCCACAAGCTGTTYATTTTACTTGAAAAGCATCTCTGTAAAAGTGGTGTTTTGGTTTTGCTGAGTAACATTTGGAACCTGCTAATTCCTTTTTATTTTCACATTTTGTGTTCTCATAATGTCTGGTGCATATGACTATAGCAAATGTCTTATACTTCAGGATATCCTATTCTGGATCTTTTGAAAAAGATGCACTATTTTTTAGGTATGGCAGGAAGGTAATTATGTSTTCTCTTTTTTAGTCTCTCAGGAACTGAAAATCCTCCGGCTGTGTGTGAGATTTCTCCATTAGTGTCTTACTTTGGAGAGGTGAGAATAACTATCTCTGGAGGCATTTTTRAGAGTGTGCAGGTATGCATCTGATTTCCTTCTGAACACAGATGTTTGTTTTGGCCTGGGCCTGCTGAGAAATGGTAAGATCAAGGAAACAGGGACTTGGACTCTGTGTTACCATAATGTGGTTCTGTTATGGTTTACTCTTCAGCAGTTTGTTCACTCTCAGTTTGTAAAATTGTATGTGAAACAAGACTGCAATTTCATTAAGACTCACAAGCACTTCRAGATCTTAATGAGAAGTGCAGAATATCCAAATTAGAAAATCCATGGGTTCTGTTCTCATTTGTGTCCATCTCCCACAGTGAGTGAATCCTGACTCAGAAGTGTGGTATGTGTGTTGRCTTCAGGGAAGCCATTCATCAAGTTTTGTCCCTCCAAAAATAAYTGATCCTGAGAAAYCTGCTTCCATTTAGTAGTGAGAATAGGAGCTTCCCTGTGTTGGAGGGACATGGTGAGAAATAGTGAATTGCAGTAGGATATGTGGGAACTGCTAGGTTTTCACATGTGTTAATTTGCAAKCCAGCTCCCTGCACTATGTGTATTCCTCAACACATCCAGGTGGCAAACTTGTTGCAATCAATATTTTGTCAGAACAAAATGAAAACAAGGCAATTTAAGTTGACTTACCTTGCTAGGATTATTCTAATGTTAGTTAAGGACACACCTTTCCATGCCTCCCCCAAGAAGCTTGTTTCTGACATCATGTTGTATGGTTCCTTAGCACCTCTGCTTGAACCCCAGAAACACTTTCTRTCACCAGGGAAACTGTTCCTGTTGCCTGTCCTTGACCTTTGACAATCATTCCCTTGAGGACTTMAAATAGTGCATTTACAGCCTAACAATACTGTTCTCACACCTTCTCAGGGTCTGGAGGTGTACATGAAGAACAAAGAATTCCCGTCTCCCTTTGTACTCGACGAAAACAAAGTGGAAATGCTGAAAAATTCTTGAAGTGGGAAGCCCTTCCCCCTCAGATCCATGTTTGTCAGATCCATTATAAGAACTGACAGTACTAAAATGTCAGCTATGAAGTGCATTATAAAAAAAATTGCTTTGCAGTGTCTGATTGATGCCAAATCCTTGCAGCAGTTGTGATAACACAGTTCTGTTTGGTAACTTTGATGGCTGTGCCTTTTACCTCTCAGTCTGTTTTGTATACTTGGATGTGAGTGAGGATCAACACTTTCTGGGTGCTAAACAGATCCTATATTTCTTATTTACTATGCATATGAATATGGAAAAAAGCCAGTCAAGGCCTGATAARTCAGCTTTGCATTCAAGAAGATTAAATTTCTTCAGTGCCTTATTAKGTATCTTGTTTGTGTTGGTGTGGTTGTTTCTTTGGTTTGTTTTGTTTTCTAAATTGTGTGCACAGCTGCAGTCAGTTTGAGGCCCCATCCTGGAAAGAGTGGAAGGATTTTGGGTACTGAGGTTTTCTCTCAAGCGGTCAGGTTTTTTTTCCCTAGCCCTGTGTTGATTACAAGATCCAATTCAGCAATTTCATCCTGTAAGCAGAATATACAGAGTGCTGTACGTAGGGATGTAGCTATGCCTAAGCATTGCTTGAGGATTGGAGTCCTAAGTAGAACAGACTAGTTTTGTATCTGGGCTCGATGGTGCCMTGCCTAGACTGGCTGCTCCTTAGGGTTGTAGTGACTTGGGGTTTTTTAATTAAGAAAAAAAAAAAAAAAGAGTATATTTTCCTCTGCCCTTCCTTTCCATTTCCTATTTAATTTATACCATATCCCTCAGACAAGGCTTTCTTGAGATACCTGAAAGTAGTAAGAGAAACAAATACCAGTGGTAGAATTTAATGTTTAACCAAAACAAAAATACTTACTCTCAGCATCAACAGGGTTTACAATAAAACACCAGCTACTGCTTCTATAGTTTTTGCCCAGGTGATTTTCCAGCACTCTTTCASTTAGGAAATAATTCCTTAGATGCCTTTCTTTTAGATATGTTACTAACTATAATGTAAAGATAAGCATCAGCTAATGAAGGACACTAATTGTCAGAACATATGTAGCATGTGAACTCAGCCCTGGCCATGGGGTCCCAGAGTGGTCCTGATCTTCCACCCACCACTGATTCTTCCTGTTCAATCTTTGGACAGTGCTGCGGGAAGCTCATGSCTGCCTGATGCAGAACCTGTGCTGAGCATCCCCGAGTTGTTTCAGCCTTGGTAAAATGTGTCAGGAGCACTCTCTGGTGGCTGGCCTTTGCATCAGAAACGTTGCATACTCTTGCCCGAAACATGGTGTTAGAAAAGGTGGTGAGAAAGATGTCTCATCTGAAATGTTATTTCATGCATCAGCTTCTACTGAGGGATTGCTGATGCTATTTCATTAAAGRTAAATAACTTCCATGGTTTTCTGCAATTCCTGATGTGGAGCTCTATTCAGAATAATAGAGAAGAGAATGGGGAAGTATAAAAATAACTTTGAGAGTAAATACAGTTTATAAGTATGCTCAGGTTTTCCAAAGAAAGCATCTAAATGTCAGTGCCAGAGTTTTTGGTTGTGAAGTGTTTCTGCATGAACTTCAGTAATGATGCTTCCACCCAGGCAGACYGGCTAATGACGGTTCTGATTACCTCAGTTGGCATATGCAGCCAGTAATTCACAATTTTAGTATAAATGAAGCATTTGTCCTTGTCACACAATTCTGTAGTCTTTGCACAGTGTTTCTATTACACATTCCATTCCTGTCAGTCAGGTTTTGTATCTGAGAACAAATTGCATTGTATATTTGCAAGTATTTCTCAGTGATTCTAGCACACACTTGTTTTACTGTGCTGTGCTATAAAGCAAGATTTCTTTAGCTTTTTCTTAAGTTCTTTTTTTTTTTGAAGCTTCAGTTTCCATGCACACAGAACAGAGCTGATGACAGTTTTCAAGATTGTTTTCAAGAAGCTAAATTAGAATGCTGAATGCCTTGTCTCTTGGTTTTTTTTATTTTCTGTGACTCTTCACATTTTAAACTGGAACACAGAAAGAGTTTTGAGAGAATGTTAAAAAAAATCTGTCCTGTATGTAACAAAATCTTTGTATGCATTATAAAACAGAAGAAAGTACCTGAAACAAAGGGAACGCCTGTAGTACTCCAGAAACTTCTGGACATCTAAGCATTTTTTACAATAAAGACATTWCTGTGATTTCTATGTGTTTGTCTGTGTTTCTTGTATGTGAGAAAAACACACTTGTCTTTGTCCTCATGAATGTTGTCACCACAGCTGCAAGATGGTGTCACTGGGGGTACATCTGGAGGCTGCAGTGCCCTCCCTTCAGATTACAGGTGCATGGGGGACTGATCAGAGGGCGACTCCTGAAGGGGGTTGACATTGTGGGATCTATTTTTCCATCAGAAAACAGAATGTTGTGTTCTTGTCTGCAATGCTGTTTATTTTTTTCCAAGCTTTCCAGCTTAGTTTATTGAGGGAAGGGAATTTAATTGCAAGTGGTGGTTGTCTTGTTTCAAGTTGATTTGAGTAATGTGATTCTGAGTCAGTCTCTTGCAGCTGGTGTGTAGGTAATGAGTGCTTGCTGGAATGCAACTTTTATTCTGCTTTCCAATAGACAGGCACTTTTTAAATGGGGCTCTATTTATACCACAATCAGTAGGGAAAGTCAGTAATCCCTCACAAATGGCAGATTACCCTAATTTGGGAGTTTTGTGCTGAACTCAGCAAATGTCAGAAGCAAATCTTCCYTTCTTACCTTTTTCCCTGTTTCTCTCATGACACCCATGTGACGGCTACTGGGGGTTTAAATGTGTTTTTAAGTTACATAAATCAGTAGTTTCCTGCGAAAGGAAAATTAATACTGCAAATGAATGCATGCTTTAGGCATCTTAAATTGTTCCTCTGCTTGTTTACGTGTTCATCATATCTACCAGAATTTTTGATTGATTAGTTTTCTTAATAATGAAATGCTCAGAARACACTAATTTTTCAGTTTTATATTGAAATCTAATGTGAGGTGGATTCCAAATGTAAAGGCTCAAATGATGTTTGCTAACCTGCTGCTTAGGCACAGTTGGACTGCCAACACTTAGAGTAGCAGTCTTAATGCAGCTTCTTTAATGCTGCCTTCTTCCCACTGGACTATGAACCTGAGCTAGAAGTTATCATAAACCTGGTCCTTCTGTGACTCTGAAGGTGTACATCACTAAACAATGCTCTTCCCTACTCCAACCGAATATGTCCCTCCTTCTCTCCAGGGAAGAGACAAGGAACTCTTTTATTTCACAGGGACTGACACAGGGATGGGGGGCTGTGGAGGAGCAGCTGTAGGAAGGAATTGTGTGGGATGAGTGCATCCTGCTGCATACCAAAATTCAGTGCCAGGTATTATTGAAGGGTTTATTTACACAAGTGGTTAGGTTGCTTTTCACGCATTCATGTGCATCCTCTCACAGATTTCAGCTGTCTGTTCTCAGGCCCATGGTCCCACATTGCCTGCTGGAAAACTGTTTCGGTTTCTCGCTGGCAGGTGCTAATGACATCTCTTCAAGAGACAACTCTTCCCTGTTCTCCCAGCGGCAGCAGCACTCCGGGCTTTTCCCTGGCGGTGCTCACACCCCAGGCGGACGGGAGCAGTCCGAAGTGTCCGTGCCCCCTCCAGGTGCCAGGGCTGGGCCTCACCACGCCGGGTTCTCCCAGCTCCATGAGAACTTGGAGGCCATCTACTGAGTTGATTTTCCTTATGACTTTCCACACGCACGTTTTCCTTTCTAGTTCTTCTGTGCCAGTGGTTCTGTGACTGGTCTCTATGTTGTTATCTCACCACATCGAGGAACAGCGAGAATTCCCAGCCTCTCCTTTGCCTCACTGCCCACCTTAGGCAGCTGCGGTGCTCGCTGGGCAGGGCKCGGCTGGGCGAGGTGCGCCGGACAGCGAGAGGCAGGGGCAAAATCACCGCAACCCCGAGCACCCTCGTCCCGGCCTGAAGGCGCAACCCGTGAAACAGGCGAGGGGCTCGGGCCGGGCTCACGGGCTCACGGCCTCGGGGCACCTCGGCAGTGGTAGCGCGGGCTGAGACGTGCGCCTGCCCGCCCGAGG
>NW_026623915.1:141585-145409 GCF_030028575.1 Malurus melanocephalus | reverse complement strand
GGCACTCCCCGGTGCCTCCGCAGCGCCGCCGCTTGCCTCAATCCCGCCTCGCCCCGGTGCCATCGAGAGCGGACGCGCCGGCGCCAGAGCGGCACCGGAAGCGGCTGCCGGAAGCGGCCGCTCCGTCCCGCGGGGCGATGGCGGCAGGCGGCCCCTGAGGCGCCGTCATGTACTCGGCTCCTGCCGCCGCCGCGGGACCGCCGCGTCGGGACTTCATCTCCGTCGCTCTCGGCCCCGAGGAGGCGGTCGGGATCGGTGGCTACAACAACAGCAAGGCCTGGCGGCGGCGCTCCTGCTGGCGGGTGAGGGCCACGCGGAGAGCTGTGCGGTACCGGGGGTATCCCCGGGCGGGGTGCAGGGGGCACCTGGCGATGAGGGAGGGCTGTTGGGCCGGGCGAGCAGGGATAACCCTGGGCTTGGGTGCAGCTGGTCTGTCATGGGGGCCCTGGCTTGGTCCCCCAGGTCCGAGTCGGGCAGAGCCCATGGGTGTGGGCCCTGGGCCTGGGGCGGCCCCGCGCTGGGCTCTGCTCTCGGCATGCTCGCGGGGCTGCTCTCCGAGGTGTAGGGATGTGTAAGGATGTGTAGGGATGTGTAGGGATGTGTAAGGATGTGTAGGGATGTGTAGGGATGTGCAAGGATGTGTAGGGGTGTGTAAGGATGTGTAGGGATGTGTAGGGCGCGGGCTGGCTGAGGGGTCTCCGCGTCGTAATTTTCATGAACTAAGCTGGGCCAGGGGCATACGATAAAATCCTGCCTTCTGGTAGTGGACATTTGACGGGCAGCACTGCGCTCTCCGGACAGGAATGAGGRCAGTGAGATTTAGTCTCTGTGCCTTTGATCTCTCTGTTAGGGCTTAAGGGGAGAGGCCTGTCTTCTGCTCTAGGAGAGTAGAGGGAACAGTTCTGCTTTCATTGGGAAGGCTGAGTGTGAGGAGAGGGGTCCTCTGGTAGAGCTCTGGGGAAGTGACCTTGTCTGCTTATGGGTAGAGTGGGCAGGCAGCTTCATGCRGGGTGGGAGTCTTGGGCTGGAGAGTGAGCCAAAGTGACAAGATAACCCTTGTTACACATAGGAGATGATGTATAGTCACCTACAGAGGCTTTACAGATTGTCAGATGAAGTGTATGAAGTGGGACACASTCTCACAGTTCCTTTTTTATTACCAGCTAGAGAAATATGGGCCCAAGTCATCACCCTTCATTTTATCCTTATTCTTTGTGAGAAAAAAACAAACCCAGTAAGATGGTGGTGAATGCCCTCACATGTTTCATTCTTGCCCATTCCAAGCCCATTCGTACCCATCACAATTGAAGCTYCTTTTTCTGTCCTACCCTGATGAACACAGGGCTGCTGGATTTCCAGCATCTTTCTGTAGCAGAGAGAGAGTCATACAGTTTGCCATGCAGGTAGAACTGAAGATGACACAGGGGGACCAGCACCTTGAAGTGTGCACAGAAAAGGGTGTATAGTRTTCCTGTATGGTCAACAGTGCAGGAGGAATGCAGGAAATGGTGTGCTGTGGGACTCACAGTGTGATCACATTGACAGTTCTGCACTGAGACATTCCTGGCCTCTGGCTGTTGGTAAGAGGATGAGGACTGTGGGAGGTGCTGTGTGGTTTGTCGGAGATGTTCCCAAGTGTGGCATTGGCAATAAAGTTCCCTCTCTGTATGTCAAAACCAGGATTAGAGAATTTCAAGAGGACTGTTACTTTTCTAACAGTAACRGTTTAGCACTTAATGTTTAACTCCAACTCTTCATAAATGGAGCTAATATACATTGGCCTCTTTCAGGTTATGAACCATTTGCTGTCAATTTTTCAGTGATTTCCACATATACTTTAGTGTTAACAATACATWTTTGCCCAGGACTAAATTTGAAAAGGTCGTGGATTTGTCTTGTTCATTGTTGTGGTGTTTTATTTCACTTTCATGTTGCTGCAGGTTGGTGACTTTTTTTTTGTGGTGCAGGACTTGTTCCCATGCTTCTCAGGGCCAGGATGCCTGACTTCTCTTTCACAGATTCACACAATATTCTGAGTTGGAAACGGATCCACTCTTGAAGCAAATGGCCCATACAGGAATCAAACCCAAAACCTGTCCAGTGATTGGTGCTCAGCTTATTTTCAGCCTTTCTCCTTTGCTGCAGTAACATCTTTAGTTTTTCTGCCATTTTCTCCTGGTTCTAATTTTGCACATGCACTCTGCAGTCCTTCTGTAGCCAGGAGGAAAGAGGCTTTTGGTTGATTYCCCAGTTGATATCTGGGCAGGTGCTCAGGTCTGCCAGTGGAGGTTGTGATCAAAGTCAGTTGTAGTTGAAGCTTTCTGGGAGACTTGGCAGGTTCTGAGGTTCTTGCAGCAAGTAGCTCTTACATTTGTGAGTTTGTTGTGCATTGTGCTAGCTGGTTGGATTTCTATTTTCCCTATCATCAAAGAAAATAGGCAATGGATGTCTGCAGTTGGAAATAAAATAAAATTAAACCTACTGGATTTTGTGGTTTTTAATCTGAATGAACTGATAAGAGTTTATTTTTAACTGAGTRGGCTCTTAATGTCATGCTAAATGTTCTTTCTTTCACTTCTTTTCTCTCCTAAAGAAATGGAAGCAGCTGTCCCGACTCCAGCGGAGTGTCATTCTCTTCCTGTTTGCATTCTTGGCAGTGTGTGGAGTCATTTCATACACAAGCGTGGGGGAAGCATGGAAAAGTATGTGTTCTGTACARCTTGGAATTGCCAGAGTGACGTGTTAAAGTTAAGAGATTGTTGTGTGTGTTATAAGCTGCTTTAATTTCCATTGGCAATGACTGGATGTATTCWTTAAAGTACAGTTGTGAGGTGATTTTATGTGATGCTTGAATTATGTAATGCTTAATCAAAAATACTTTTTGTATGCCTTTTCTTTGCTTATGTTGACTAGAGCAATGTTTCGTTTTAGTTGATGTCCTGGTTTCAGCCAGGGTGGTTAATTTTTTGAAGGTCTGGATTATTCTA
This sequence comes from Malurus melanocephalus, assembly GCF_030028575.1. Classification (NCBI taxonomy): domain Eukaryota; kingdom Metazoa; phylum Chordata; class Aves; order Passeriformes; family Maluridae; genus Malurus; species Malurus melanocephalus. Next base: position 142,422 of record NW_026623915.1, on the reverse strand, counting down.
TACCACGTCAATCATTGCTGGGTGTGYGAGAGGGGAGAAGGGGACTCTGTGTGCTAGGGAGAACGAGATGGAGAAAACATGGCAGGGGCAGCCATCAGTATTCGTGCCTTCSTGTAAATAGTTWCTTTTTCTTATACCTGTTRTTATTAATGCTGTTGCTGTTACTGTTTGTTTTYTTCTCTCATTGCTGTTTCCAGTAAATTGYTCTTATTTCAATCTGYGATCTTTGCCTTCTGTGCCTCCAGTTCTCAACTCCAKCCCGCTGCAATAGGAATGGGGAGGGGAAAGCTAGGACAAAGGGATGAGGAGTGTAAGGGAGTGGTTTTGGAGAGTCTCAGTGGGGCATGGATTTGGGGAGTAGGATTTCTAAACCACAGATGACTTGGTTGGCTCCCAGTGTGTGGCACAAAGGRTTGAGATAACAACAGATCTACCCAGGGGCAGCTGAAAACAAATTTGATCTACGCATATGTTGTAATAGGCAGGGAGCCACTGGTCACACTGTTGCTTGGTCTGTTCAAGGAGTGTTCAGGGTGTGTTACCTAACACTGTATGTTCCTGTATGTGTTCTTTGTGGTGCCCTCATTCAGAGGAATCAGGATTGCTTTGTTACTGTGTTATATCAGTTTATGACATGATAATAACATCAAGGGCAGTTTGGGATGGTATTTAGTGTTGATCTTTTGCCCTTACCTTGGGCTCAACCTTCTGGATTCCATTAATAGTTGTACCTAGTCTGGAGGGCGAACAATGCTTTCCCCCAGCCTTGCACCCCATTTTCCTCCTTCAGACCTGCTACAACAGYTTTTGAGAGTTTTGAATTCCCTTTGGAAAGCA